>NW_027280178.1:0-272500 GCF_046629955.1 Centroberyx affinis | reverse complement strand
GAAGCAGACAATTAATGCTCCCATTTTATTAATTTGACTAAAAGATATGCGCTGTATCTTTCCAAGGCATGAGGGGTGCACTGCTCATTTTGCTATGTTCTGCTGGTGCCCAGCCACCTGCTCTTGCCTTCTGCCCAGCTGGTATTTTTACCCGTTTGTATGGCATTAGTGGATGAGCCCTGACTTGGGAGCAGCTGGCCGTGCCAGGCACCTCACTCTTCTCTTTCTCTCCGATGATTCACACACCCCTCACAACCAGGCCAAACTGAGGCTAGAAAGAGAGACAGAGAAACTGAGAGAAAGAGAGAGAGTGACAAAACCAACCCCAGCCACAGGACACCATTAGCATACTAATGAGCAGAACGTCTGTGAGAACAGTAGGCCAAAAAGCACCTCAGACCATGGTCAGTTCTACATCTGCATGCTAAGTAGGTAGCATGCTAATCACTGCTGGACCTGAGTGAATGGGATTACAATAAAGGTACACCACAACTCTGCAGCAAAGTCACACCGACACCCAGGGATTAAGAGAGTATAACACTAGGACACTGACAGACAGCCGATGAAAATCCCTTTTGGGCTTGTATGTCTTAGTCACGTGGGACTCCCCCTCCTCGATCCCTGCCATGGGGGAGAAGGGGAAGGGGAGCTGGTTACCATGGGAGTACATGACACATGAAGTGACGGCAAATTACCCACAGTACCCCTGGGGTCAGAAGTGACAGTGGCTTTGTGACAAGGCAATGGACATGTGTCAGACCGCATCATGTGAAGTGTTAACAGGACCTTTCCTTACGCACGTGTGTACACACACACACACACACACACACACAGACACCTTGGAACAGGCTGGTAAGTCTTCCAGGTGACAGTGCTAATGGGGCTGTGTTTCTGTTGGGAACATTGTTAAGTGACTATCTAGTCCAGGACGGGAATTTTGTCAATTTTGCCACCTGCCAGGCACAAAAGCTGAGCAAGATTTTTTGTTGCAAAAAGGCTAAAATGTACTGTATGTAATACATATCTGTCTTCTCTATAACCTGTGAGAAAGAACATGAATGGTATTAAAATATAAATAGCTTTTTCAAACGTACACATCAGGCAATTACAAAAGAGTTACTGTATATTCAAAAGATCCAGCCTGCACTATATAAGAATGTTTAAAATACAACACAAGGTAGAAGAGAACTCACAAATATCATACTCCTGCACTTGTCTGCCTTTTCCAGAGCCACGTTGGCATGACACGCTGCAGCAGGAGCATACACACTTCTCCATGATTCAGCGCTGTGCTGTTGTTATTTTTTTTCCCAAATGTGCAACCTCCTAGCTATGGTTGCAGGCCTGGCAGCTGAAGTTGGTTCTACTGTCAGTTGCAATTATGCATAATTATGTGGAGAATGGCAATTTAAGAAATAGCTTACTGTGTTACTAATGTCCAACTACAGTAATAATTTGGTTGGACTGGTTGCATCTGTGTTAGATTAAAGTTTCTAGCTCTTACTTTGACCAATATGAATTCAAATGACAAGGCAAGGCAAGGCAAAACAGTAATGAGAGGCCCCTGATGTTGAGGTTGACTGAATACATCCTCAAGGTTTTAACTGTAACTGTGGGTTCCTGCCCTGGTCCAGTAATTTGTCATGTCAACAGTATGTCTTCTTGTTCTCAGTTCACCCACTCAGCCAACTTAACCTGTCTTTCTGGACCTGGGCCGCTGGCCGCTCACTGTCAAGTAATACAATTAAGTCTGGATGTAGCCACACACTGTGGCATGCCAGCTCATTAGTAGTACAGTACTCTCTCTGGGATTTTACACGATATGGACTTTTCTCTCTCTCCCTTGCCCTCTCATCTGTCTGTCTGTCTCTCTTCCCCCCTCTCTCTCTCTCTCTCTCTCTCTCTCTCTCTCTCTCTCTGTCTCTCTCTCTCTCTCTCTCTACCCCGCTTTCATGTTCTGTTATTGAAGATGTGAAGATGGATGTAAA
Source organism: Centroberyx affinis (assembly GCF_046629955.1). Taxonomy (NCBI): domain Eukaryota; kingdom Metazoa; phylum Chordata; class Actinopteri; order Beryciformes; family Berycidae; genus Centroberyx; species Centroberyx affinis. The sequence goes on along the minus strand of NW_027280178.1, from coordinate 270,512 downwards.
CAGGGACAGGTGCTTTGGACTGAATTTTGCAGCATTTTACACAACATAGATTTCTCTCTCTCTCTCTCTCTCTCTCTCTCTCTCTCTTTCATTCTGTGTGTGTGCCTTTCGGTGTTAACAGAGATTTTTCCATTATAACAGCACTAACACCTTCTTCACACCCGCAGCTTGACAGTGCTGTTCTCACATCTTGCAGGCTCCCTGTTTTCACTGAGGAAATCGGGCCTTGTGAATGTCAAGGGTTACCATCCAACTAACCGTAGCTCACATTTTCATTCATTTACTGCTAGCTAAAATGAGATGGGCCAGATCACACTCCCTTTGATGTATAGTTCAGCCTTTTGTGTAGAAATGTTCAGTGTTTCCTTTGTAAGTGGGTGCTCTGTAAAGGTCCTTTTCTGAGAGTGTTTCTGTTATGCATGGTTGAAATTGCCAACAGGCATATAAGATTTTGTTATAACCTATGTGAAATTAATATCATCAATCTGTGCATATACCATAATACAGTATAGTTCTGGCAGGCAGGAAACGGTGGATAAAATGACCTTTAATCGGTTAACTGTTCTTTACATGGTTGAGTGCGTCATCTGTCAACTTAACTGTGACTATTCTACTTCAGTTGCACCTTTATGGTTCTATACTCGACACATATGAGGTAATTCAGCTTGGTTTGTACATCCTGCCCAAGCGGCTAACATACCATCTGGTTGCATGGGGCTGTGCCAAGACATCAATACTGGAACAAGTTTCCCAAGAACATAAAATCATCCAGGATTTAATCATTCAGTCCTTGTGCTGTGGGCAGTAGAAAGAGACTGGATCCCTGTCTCTTACTAATATCATATTAGAAGCAAACATTCTATATTGGTCACTACCAACTATACTGTGGATGGGATGGTTGTTCGCAATAATATGACAGAAAGGCCACCACCCATATTATCTATGTTCTCACAGCTATCACATCCCTCTGTAGGGTCAGTGTGTGGTCCAGAAACTAAGTTCTGTTCTTCTGTCTCTTAAGCTTCTTTCAGATTACTAACCATATTTACTGACCAACTACAAATTGTGATCTGAGAACCAAAATCCCCACTTAGAGATGTGACAGTGTAGTAGAAGCACCAGCCTGAACAGACAACCCCCTTTATACTTGGGCTGGCGTTAACATGTCCAACTACGTCCCTTACCACCTCTGATGGAATTGTAGTCAGATTCAACCGACAGCATCAGCTAACTGTGTAACTGCAATGCATCTTCAATTCACATGTCACAACTACATAAGTTGCTGGAGGATCCAACCAGGAAGCACACACGCCCACACAGTAATATTCTTCCCTATTGTGGATTGTCAGTATACTTGGATGGTGAACAAGTGAGAACAGGTGTTTACTGTCATTTTTCAAGGTGCCAAATATTACAAGGAAGTGACTTGTGTAGTTTGGCAAGGGAAAGAGAAATCTTCTGTGTATACTGCAGATGAATTTTAAAATCAGAGGTAACTGTAATCCATCTAAATCATATGTAGACAAAAACTGAATACAAGATGCGTGTTAATGCCTGATGTGAAGGACAACGATTGTTCTAATCACAAAACACAAATAGTTTGTTCTTTTTACTGATGTCAGAAAGCACAATCAATGATCTGGCATAGAGTTGCCTATGAAACAATATTCCTGTTTAGTTCTGCATCACATCTGAGAAGTGCCCACAGCATGATGCAGAGATGCTTGACGGGGGGTTTTGTGAAGCGAACCACTGTACAGTGTTATGGGACCATTAGCTCTCTGCGGGATGATGAATGAACTTAGCATAGTGCCAGTGACAGCACCGCTGATGGGCTTGTCATTTTATTTACATTCACATTATCTTCCTCTTCTGTACCTTTGTACTCAAGGTTCATCTATATGGTAATCTGTCTTCATGCTTTGGGCTGCACATCCAGTCTCTAGTATGATGATCTTTGTTAAGGACGGTAATTATTCACTGCGATGATTTCCTTTATGTGTGTTCCTAACCCCCTGCCTTTTTTCCTCTTTCTTTCTATGTGTCCCTCTGCACCCTCTTTCCCTGTCCATTGCTGTTTCTATATTTGTCTATCTCAAATTCTTTACCCCTCTCTCTCTCTCTCTCTCTCTCTCTCTCTCTCTCTCTCTCTCTCTCTCCCTCTCCCTTCCTGTCATACAGAGATCTGTCTGCTGACCAAGGGCAGGCGAACGGCTAGTGTGCGGGCGGACACCTACTGTCGTCTCTTCTCCCTCTCTGTTGACCATTTCAATGAGGTGCTAGAAGAGTACCCCATGATGCGCCGCGCTTTCGAGACTGTTGCCATTGATCGATTGGACCGCATCGGTAAGACCTGCCTACATCTGCTTCTCTTGTCTGATTGGTTGAATCTCTTGCCTGTCATTGTGCCTTGTTGTCTTGTCTCCATCAGTATTTGTTTGCCTTCTTCTTTCTTCATAATAGCATTGTGTCTGCCATCTTGTGCTGCATGATCTGTATGCTATCCTTTGTCTACTTCCTCCTCTTTCTTTGTCTTAAGTAACCTTAAAGAAAAATCCTTGTAACAAGCATTAATCCTTCTAAAGAACCAAAGTAGCATTTTGTGGATGGATTAACTGGAAGGCAGTGCATGTCGCTGTCCGGGAGGGAGTCAGGTCGCCCCCTCGTTGGTTTGGTGTTGACCCCCCACTGGATCCCAGCGAGTGGATGGAAGCTAACCTCACATGCATGTGCCTCCGCCCCTCTTTCCACTCATCTGCACACCTGGGTATGAGCAGCACCCCACCCCATGTCAGACTTCTTGAAATAAACCAGACAGTAGCCCAGTAAAAAGAAACTGAGCTGGGCAAGGTGACACCAGAGAGTCGTTAGAGCTCTCTTCCAGGTCTACTTAGTGCTTCTACCAGGTCCAGCCCAGTTTGTAAACAGGCAGGACCCCATATAGTTTCACACAACTAATCCCTCATTGGTGTCTCCTTTTCAATCATGTCAATAATGCTTCCTTACCTTATTGTCTGATAGAGGAACATTTATAGAGGAACTAGGCCATGACTGACTGTAGCCAAAGGAAAATTAGTGATAATGGTTTAAACGCAAACAGATTTGTTACAAATGAAAAAGGGGCACATGTATGTAATACAACCAGGGCAATTATTAGTTGGGTGCCAATCCATAATAGATTTGATGTAACTTATAGATCCATGGATTCATTAGTGTTGCACATTTTCCCACACCTTTTCAAGAATATTTACAGTCTACTCTAACACACGGAATGGAATTGACACATTTAATAACTTGAACTGGGAAAAGATTATATGATGATATGGAATTGTTGTCTGAAAGGTTCATGCTTCAACTCACACTCACAAGTAGAAAGTATATAGCATCTTTGCTTGTAGACTACTGCATTAGAAAATGCAATGTATCTCCTTGAAACAGTGCTGTTCCCCTTTTATAAAATTTGATATGCATCCTCTTTTTCTAAGACAATCATAATGCTGTATGTTTCATGTAGAGTAATAATCAGTCATATTATGGTAACCTACATTTCATTTTCACATTCAGGTCTCACATTCAAGCAGGAAAAGGAATTTAGTGAATTTTAAGTGCATAATGACGATAACCTTTAAGTTATCAACAGCCCATCTACAGTAGCTCTAATGTCTTTACTCTTTATGGGCAGATATGTAATTTGCTAGTGTTTATTTTCATCTTGTCTTGGTGTCATAGATACTGCATACTTTAAGCACTGTTATTATCAAAGGAACTTAACAAAACATGATCCTGAGGGTTTCTTCTCAACGTGAAAAAAGGCAATTGCAGCTTCAAAGCTTCATTATTCTCATAATTATTGAATACATGAATAGCACTGATTGATTCCTATAGTAAGTTATCCTGCTGATCTTTTCGCTCAGCTATTGTTAGCTGAGCTGTTAATAAGGTAAAATGTTAGGTGGTTAAGTTTGTCTCCCTGTTATTAATATTGAACCAGAAAGCATTCAGATATCACCTGAAAACAAAAAGACAAGGTGAATTTGCATAACGATAGTGTGCCAATGTTGTCTCAAATCAGTGGTTAAGCCTGCAGTCTGTATCTACTTCCTTATTTGTTATTGTTGTTGTTTTTCTTTGTCATGGCTTTGTTTTCGTGTGTTGTTTTGCCTGGTACAGGCATGTTGATATTGAATTGCTTTGCAGCCCTAGCATTGACTCAACATTGAAATACTATTGTGGCAGGCAAGTCAGCATCAATCCATAAACAATATGTTTATGATAAGACCGCTCAAATGCAATCAAAATCCATCAAAAGATCTGGTGTGTCTCACTGTTGAGAAGAATACCATCTTTTGGACACCCAAGTCCTTATATTTGGACTAACATAGTACTAGAATACATAAGCTTCATTTGCCCTGTAGTTAAGTGTATGATCTTTCTATGCTGTGCCCTTCAAAACATATGCCCTTTGACCTAAGCAGTCGTGATCTACATTTGCCCTTTTTATGTGAGAACTAGCTATGTTGGCTTTTTACCGGCCAGCAGTGTCAATGTGAAAATGAGAGCTGCCCACTCTGAGTAACACTTCTCCCTAATACAGAAGTGTTGTGGATTTGATCCATTCATTCAGACTTATCATTAAGGGGGTTTTGTCTCATACAAGGGAAAATACAATGTCATGATCCGTGCTGGTTGTATCGTTTCTATATATGAACTGCATTTGGTTACATGCTTGTCTCGTTCTAAAAGGAAAGAAAAGAAAAGTAACCATGCTTTGAAACCAATAACGTGTTGCACATTTGACATTATCTTTTATCTATCTAAAAATTATTTGACCAGGAGTCCGTCTTGAGACGAGCACATCTCGTTTTCAAGAGTGTCCTGGCCGACGAATAGGCATCAGGTAAACACTTTATTCCAATTCCAATATTCGCACAGGGGGAAAATGACCTAGAGGCTTGCTAAAATGGATCCGGTCTCAAATTCATTCTCCAAGAACATGACCTCTTGTACAAGGTTACGTTAACTGCTGAATTCCTCTATCAGTGACACATAACTCACGTTACCCACACTAGCTGATTTAATGTCCACATTCAAAATATCAAAAATTAAGACAAGCATCAGGAAAACAAAGATATCTAATTCAATGATATTTATTTTGTAACATATGCCATATTTATTTTGTAATATATTTGCATTGAATAACTGTGGATTATAAGCACATATTCAGCACTATTGATGTCTGACATTTTTATTTAATCTTTGAATCCTTTGTTCAAAGTATATTCACAAATGAAATCATGTCTGTCGATTAGTAAGTCCCCAGAACTTTACTAATGCAATGCCACACACAGTTTTTGTTACATGTAGAAATCCATTTCATTATTTTCTCATGTGTTCACCAGTAGAAAACGTTTGTTTCTGGTTGTCTGACTTGTAATGTGAATTCTGTGATGGATTTTTTTGTAAACAATTGTGAAAAAGATTTGGTCCCTGTTAAAATGACTTAGAAGAGATGCAGCAGTTTTTAAGCTGCTTTATTTTAAGCCTATATTTAGGCATAGGACTGACATCATGCTGACCACCTGGTGAGGCACAATTGCTCAATGCTTGCACTCACCATACTCAAAATGTTGTACCTTTAATTTAATCCATTGATTATCTCAGTCAAGAATCATTTTCATACACACACACATACACCAGGCAATTCACCTGCTCTTCTCTCTGGCATTTGCTCTTTGGTTATACTGCACCATAAAGCCCTCAACAAGAGGAAAATACACGTTGATTGTTTGCATAATCATAAGCAGAAGAAAAATATCATGCAGCAATTCAAAACAGAAGAAACAAAGGAGTTTGGTAATCAAGCATCTGACAGATTATTAGTTAAATAATCTAACTGATTAGATTGCAAATCAGAGTAAAGAGGTTTTAATTTTGGTCTTTCTCTACAAAGCCCAAGTCTGTTACAGCAGAGGCAGGAATCAAGCATCTGATCTCTGTTTTGTCTCATCAGTCAATATCTGTGTGTTTAATTTGTACCAAACTGGGTCTTCATTATTTATGTGATCTTTGTTAGCATTATGATGTTTTTGTTTGTTTATTTGTTTGTTTGTTTTGTTTGTTTTCTTTTCAGATTGTTCATTCTGATTTGTTCAAATTTCAGATATGGGTCAATTTTCTATTCAACCGTTTAAATTATATTGAAAACTTGTTTTAGCTTGTCTGAAGTGCAAAATGGATGAGGTTTGCATGTTTTAACCAATCTCATTAGTTCTATTGTGCCACAGGAAAGACAAATCAATAACAGAAAAGTAATTGTATCAATTCCAATGGGTAATTTGACCCATATCATATTTTTATGTCAATTTGGCAAGTTTTGTGTAAACAAGAAACTTTTTATTTGTGTAAAGAAGAAACTTTTTATTTACTTGTGACTGGTGTTTACATGTTTTTTAATGTGTTCAATGTTTTTTTTATTGTTATTTTGAGGGGAAAGGCCTGCTGAGAATCCTCTCAGCATGAACTGGTAGTTACTTACACTTAAACAGAGATCTTCAGAAATGTTCCAGTGGCTTGGTAAAAAATAGAGGCATCACTGATTGACATTTTTGATGCCTAACCAGTGGCGTCGCTATGGGCTTTCTTCTGGGGAATGTTATGAAATTAGCTCAGGAGATCAGGAAATATATATGTCAAATATATTTGTCAATCTTTACATAGTTCAAAATGTCTGTTGCCTCTGACCATCCTCGCTCCATTATGAGTCTGTAGAGATTTGTACTGCACAAAAGAGTGTGGGGTAAGTTTGATTTAGTGGTCAGAGCGGGCCGGGTATTTTACGTGAAAATCAAGCTTTGGGTGTGTGACGGTTTTTTGGTGTGTGTATTTGGTAGGAGGCTCTGACGATCACTGTCATGTAGTTTGAGTAGAACTAAAATGCCTCTTGTGTCTCCAGTCTGCCAGTTAGTTAGTCAGTTACTGAAGTAAAGATTTGTCAGCTACATCCATTCAGCTCTATTTGTTTGGACTGATGAACACTAAATGCAGAAAAACAATTTTCCTTTTTTCAACTTGAGGCATTGCTTCCCTTAAATGTGAGAAAATGTTTAAATGTGTTAAAAATGAGATTTTGAATTGGCACCTCTATATAATGTGCAGTGGACTCCCTCAGCCATTCAGAAAGGATTAAGACTTTTCCAAAGCTTAATCGTCTTTGTTACTACAGCAGTGATGTAGCATGGAAAAGTATCAGCTTTCTGAGAGGAGAGGAGGAGAGGTGAAATCACTTGCTTCTTAAAATAAGTTATGCTTAAACTTAAGTTTCCATATTTAACAAGCAAAAGCAGATTGCTATTAGGTTGTAATAATATTATGAGGTAGTGAAATGTATAGAGGCACAACCTTTGATTAAATATAAATAAATATAAATACAACTCAGATTGGATTTAGAGAGAAAGACAGATGAGGAGTGGTGAGCACATACTGTGTATATCATATATAGCCCTTAAAGTTTTGTATATTCATTGATAACGGTGTCTCTCTTTATCTTTGGCACAACCTGAACTGAACAAGAGAGAGGAGAAGAGGACAGAGACAAAGAGAGATGAGGGGATGAGAGAAATAACAGGAGGCAAGAGAATAATTTAGCAGGGAAGGAGAGAGGAGCAAGACAGTAGCAGATAAGACAAACATTACAAAATATCAATGTTTACTTTGCTGCTTCATTTAGACCTGTGTATGTTCACGTCCAAGTTGACCAGATTGATGCATTTTGCCGATGCCCCTGTATGTTCTGGGATCTAAACAGCGCCGCTGTGCCCAACTGCCTTCTTGATATATTCAGATGCTGCAAACTCAAAGCCCTCTGGAATAGGCTCTGTGAGATGACTGCGTTATTTCCTTAATCCCCATAGGTTATGTTGTGCTATGTAAAAATAACATATGTACATGTGTTATCCTTCCCATCTACAGAGTTTAACCCTGTCGCCTTTAAAAATGCCATGAGGGCAGCCTTGTAAGTTCACAGTAGTCTTATAGTCGGTGTCTGGTGCTAGTTTTAGCTGTTAACCACCCAACCCTGTAGTAACCGATGGTAACTGATGCACTCCAAGTGATAAACTTCAAATGAAGAACTAGATTCAGAGAAATGGCTGAAGACCTAATAGGAATACAGTAATTATTGGATACATCATTGGAATATTGGATACATATTTTAATTTCAGTGTTATCCTCATATAATCCAAAGTTATTTTAGCAACACCATTTTGCAGGTTGTTGCACGATGTAATGTTGTTACTTTTTGTTGTGGACACTGATTGTATCAATCCACTATCAGCTGAGAGATCCTATGTTCTGCAGAAGTCCTATGTTACAGCTGACTGCATGATTTGTTAGCATCCTTGAAAGGAAAAAGCAGTCCAGCATAATATTGTTAACAGTAAACCGAGGTGCAGAAATGTTCTGTTCTCAAGGTCAGGGCTTAATGATTGATAGACTCTGGCTAGAGCCTTCAGCACATTTAAACTCTGTCATCTTTACCAACAAAGGAGGTTTTTCAGACTGCTGTTCCACAAGGAAAGGTCAACAATATAAAGGAAATATCTCCTCTAAATAAGTTTGGACACATTCATTCAAAGTGAAGAGGCCAAATAGAACTATAATGTGCAATTTGATGTGACAATATTAAAAAGAATTTGTATGTCAAATGGGGCAGTTCTCTTGTCAGATGTTCAGTTTCAAGGGGCCTTTCATGCCCTTGGTACCACTCAGCATTTTACCACAGTTTTGCTCCCAAAGCCACAAAACTGGTTGATCTCTAAAGTAGCCATCTGTCAAGCCCTGATTATCACAGTCCTCATGACTTGTGACAGGCTTGGAAAGATTTTCACGCCCATGGGCTCAAAATGCCCTTTACAATACATAGTCATAGCACTTACTGTACTAAAAGCAGTTTGTTTATTGATTTATTTATTATCTGTAAATATAGGTAAACAAAGCTACGTAATAACTCTTTCATTTTGGGTACAAATTGGTTGATTTGCTAATGTGCTCTCCAGCATAGCAAAAAACATATTTTTAGATAATGATCTCCAGTGAATGCCAAGCAAATTTGAATCATAAAGATCACAAGGAACGTTATATTGCAAACTTGTAATTTTAAGGTAAGATGAGTTGGTGATAAACATCCCAGTAACGTATTTAATGCATGATAATATTCACCATCTGTGCCTATTGATGGTGCGGTAGTATGTTAGAATAGCAGATTGTCTGTTTTTGTTTGTTTGTTTGTGTTTAATTTGCCTTGTTTTTTAAAAAGTGGTTATTGTAGTATCCTTGTGATGTGTTTTAGGTGGATTATCATTGTCATTGTGATTTAAATAGAATGTGCCTTTGCGTTAGATTAGTAGATTTAGTAGATTAGTAGATTTTTTCCTTTTCTTCTTGAAACAATAGCCTAATATTTGTCTTTAGTGGGTACAACTTAACAGTATTCTTTCGTATTTCATTATCTTCACATCAATATCTTCACAATCTATGCTATCACACGTTACACTGTCAGTAATCTATGTCTCCTTATGTCTCCCTCACTCTTCTCAAGTATTATACTTCCCATAGTCATTGTCATTCAATGTCCTTCACACTTCATATCCAATTTCACGACCCTTACTGAACTTAAAGATGCAGTTTGTAAGATTTTAAGAATTGAAATACCTCAAAATACAAATTTAGAGGAATCAACTAAATGAAGCTCCTCTGTGAATGCATTGTCATAGAATCAAAATCACTTTGAAAGTCTAATGTCTAGGTCAGACGTGTGCAGCTTGGCTGTTTAGCCAGCAGACAATTATTACAGGTAGTAACAATGTATAAGACAGCATGCCCAAGCAAATATGCACCAACCTTCCTAAAAAAACATACAAACTGCATCTTTAATGTTATTGTCCTGTATCCTGCGGTTTAGTGCTGCCAAGGTTTGCCATGGCTGTGTGCGCTCACCTCTACTGATTGCACCCCAACAGGGAAGAAGAACTCGCTGCTGCTACAGAAGTTCCAGAAGGATCTGAACGCCGGCGTCTTCAACACGCAGGAGAACGAGATATTGAAGCAGATTATTCGTCAGGACAGGGAGATGGTGATGATGGTGGACCGCAAGCAGTCGGTCACCGGGATGAACTCAACACCAATGTCTGGAAACTCCATCATTAACTCACCAGCCCAACCGCCCTACGCCAGCTCCTTAGGCAACAACCAGCTCCAGCAGTCCTCTGTACCCTTGACCTACAGTGCTTCAGCTATTGCCAATGCCTCTGCTGCCCGCATCCTGCCGGCCGCCGCCGCCGCTGCACAGGGGATGTACCCTGTCCCTAGTGTTTCTCATGGCAACCTTAATTCTTCCTCGACCAATCCTCAGACCCCGCTCCAGCAGCAGGGGGCAATCATGTCGCCCTGCTCCTTCACGGCTGCCATGTGTAGCCCACCCGTGCAGACCCCTCTAGCTGGCCGGAGCTTCCAGTACGGCTCGCCCACTGCCTCCCAGCTGTCACTCATCCAGCAACCCATGCCCCAGCCTCCTCTATCCACACAGCAACAGCTTGCCCAGCAACCTGCTGTGTCATCTGCAGCCGCAGCCTCGGCAACACAGCAGCAACAACAGCAGCAGCAACAGTCACCTCAACAGCAGCAGCAGGTCCCCTCGCCCCAGAGGGGAGACATCCACAAGAGTGCGCAGGCTCTCCAGTCGGGCAGCTTGAGTCGAGATGTGCGACACCTGTCGGCCTCCCAACCTTCCCTGCCACATGACACGTCCCTGGGGCCCAGAGCGCACCCAGCCTCAGGAGACTCTCTGGCCTCCATCGTGCCACCAGTTGCGGCAGCGGCAGCGATCCAGGGAATGGGTCTCCAGAGCGGCATCCGCACCACAGTGCCCCAGCGGGTCAACTTATTCCGGCAGATGTCATCAGGAGCCTTGCCCCCGGTGCGCTCGGCGGCGGCGGCGGCGGCAGCAGCAGCGGCAGTGGCAGCAGCAGCATCATCCACAGCCCAGCACAGGGAATCCCCTGGTTCTAGGAGAGATTCTGTCTTGAGCAGTACAGAGACCGAGCAAGACAAAATGCGTTTCGCATCGAATTTATGATCCCATTTTTTCCTTTTCATTTTTTTAACTTCTATATGTTTCAATTCATTTTTAAAAATGGAGATACAACAAAAGAGATGAATATGAGGAACTTCAGTATTTTTGTTTCTCTCCAGTTTTCTTCTGAAAAGATAACCTCATAGAGATCCTGTACAGACAGCCCTTGTATAATATTTTAGACACATTGTCTCCCTCAACTTAAGAATGTATATTAAACAAATCTATAATTCTATATATATAATATATATAAATATATATGTATTATATATATATAATATATATAATATGTATATTAGACAAATCTCTATATATAGATAGATTTGCTAGTATTACATATATATATATATGTAATATATATATGTGCGTGTAAATCCAACTAGAATATTTGGCAATGGCTATTTAAAAGCTCTAGTATAAACATGAGTCTTCCTTTCTGAGAAATATAAAGAAACATATACAATGTATGAAGTGTTTTTTTTATTTGTTTATTTAATTTATTTATTTATTGCTTTCTGTTTTGTAACTGGAATGCATTGTGGATTCTGACAATGACTATTTCCTTTTCTTTTTTACCAGTGAGGGAGAGGAAAATGATCTTCTCCTATTAAGCAGCTTTAGGCACCACTGTGGAATAATAAATGCAAGCAACTTTTAAAAAAAATACTGTCAAAAAGCACACACTCACAAAATGATTCTTCTACCAATTTTCCGGAACCCTTATTTCAGAAGTCAACACAAATACAGTAGCTAAGTGTTATTGTTGCTCTCAGCAACACAGATACGTTCTCCTGAGCCACCACATCCTCACAGAGGCTCAAATACAGACCATGACAGTGTTATGGGTCCAAAGGGAATAGAATAATAGAAATGCTGCTTTCTTTGTTTATTTTAGAGGAGGATGGAGTGTGGAGAAAGATATGGATGGATGCTATTTTTTTTCTATTCCTAATTTCAGATGGCTGAGATAGACGTTATGTAATGTTGCTTAAAAATTATGTGTACATTTATAATATTTATAAACTAAAGATTATCACCATTATGCAATAGACTGTGATATAAAGATTACCTATATGTGTGTTGTAAATAGTTTTGTAGATCTAGTATTTACAGATACTGTGTGGTGCATTCTCAATCATAACAATGTCTTACTTCTATCAGGAACCTGGATATCATCTATATGCGAAAAAGTTAATAAGTGACAAAATACCTATGTTTCATTAGAGATAAACAAACCTTAATGCAATAGCTAGCACTACTTGATACTGAGAAATGCCTGGTTGGAGGACATTTAAGAATCCCTTTCTCTCTGTATACTATTCCTAGTCCTAGTGTAGTTTTTGATTTCACATCAAGTGAACATATACAATATTTACCTACAATACACAACTTAATTTCAAAGTCGTCCTATTGAAAGTAAATGTCTTTATCTTTTCTAATGCCTCATTTCCCAGAATTGCTGTGGTGTTGAGATCATTTTAAGAACCATTCTTTGGTCTAGCTTAAGCTAAAACTGAGTATTTTATTAAATGTATTGTTGGATGGAGGAAATGAGGCTTACCTTTTTATTCATTATTATATCTTATTTAAATAACCACAATTTCAATTTTATGCTTGCATCAACTGCTTCTTGAGTATTACTGTACTGTGAGCTGTCATATCACAATTACTCAAGTTGAGGAGTCTGGCATGGCATTTTCAACACTTTTCTGTTTGCTGTTGAAGAAGTCAGGTATCCAGTTACTCAAGTGTGCAGGGCACATTTTCACCAAATGGTGTTTTTGTACTGCTGCAAGTGCAAAAAAGAAAACAAAAATGGAAAAAAAAAATGGAAAAAAGAAAAAAAAAAATAAGAAAATGCTGGTTTGCATTAAGGTTTCTGTCTCATGTAAATCCATTATGTGGGCTTAGATACTCTAAACTGACCTGAACTGATGTTGAGGCAGGGGAAACATGGTCAACCCAGAATATTGTGACTCTACCTATAGGAAAGAAGGATAGAAGCTTATTTATGTTGAAAATGTCAATCAAATCAATCAAGTTTTCAACATAATAACTAAGTGGTATTTATATAATTGTGATCCTGCGATTGCCAAACTGTTTTATGACTCAATAAAATTCAAGCCAGTCATTATGGCTCATCTAGTAAGGCCATTTCCCAGCACATAGATTGTAGTTTGTGCTCTAGGCCATCTTGTGGTCTTCTTACAGTAAGTCTAATGGCCATGTGACAAAGTACTGTATTTTCCTCACAATCACTCATAATATCTATTTAGAGTCATAGTCTTCATGGCACCAACTATCCCATCAGTTCAAAGTGACTAAGCCCTTCGAGATACAGTTTTAAAAGATTACAAGTCTTCACTACAGATGTGTCAATAGTGTACCAATACAGAGTCAACCCACCAATGTCATGAAAGCATGCACTGTCACAAATACTTAAAAAGATACTATCTCAAAATGTTGACGTTAAATGTATTGTGAGATTATGTTTTGTTCATTGTCTGTCTGCCTAGACGTTATTTGTGTGTAAACAGAAGCATTGAATTTTCACATGGACATTCTTAAGTATTTGTGCCTAAACTATAGCCATGTTCCATCCTTTGTTATGAGTGTGAGCTTGGTGCATACATGGGCACTTCTGCGCACAACCATGCATTCATTATTAGTATACTCTACGTGTTCTATGTCTCAATATTTTTAGAGAGGAAGGTGTAAGCAATGATGATGGCCAAATGTCTCAGTTTATCCAATTGGAATCTTTAATTACAATGTGAATTACTAGAAACAGGTTTTTCTATCATTCTCAGTTAAGCTATATAGAATATTTAATGAGGTCATGTACAGTTAAACAAAAAAGTGCAATCTTTAGACCTGCAGTAATATCACGCTCAATGAGACATTGTAGAAATTTGGAGCACCTTTATACCTTTCTTTGTAGCTAGCCACTGATGTTTGGGTTGAATATTAATGTTGTGTGGAATGAAACTGGCCAAAGCAAAACATTCTAAGTAATTTTCTTTGTTTTGAATTGCACTTTCCGATTAACTAAAGAGGTGATACAGATTATTTTCAGCTAGTGTAGATGTTGGAATGAGTTAATAATAAGGGAGAAGTATCCCCTAGAATTTGTGCTGCCCTGATCCTGTACGAGGTTCTAAATGAGGGGAGCTGTTCTATTTACAACGAAGAGCGCTTAATCGTGAATATGCCATAGTGTATAGGAACTAGTACACAGTAAAGATGGATAGCAGCACTGTTGGTTTGTGCTGTTTTTGATACTTGCCTTTGGAGGGAGAGCTTCCCAACTATGTGCTTTTTTTCACAATTCCAATCACAACCAACATTCTGGAATGGGCATTATGGTGATGTACAACACAGACTATTGAGCTTACATGTTAGCAGTATAGAGACTCTCAACAAACCAGCACATATTTGTATATTTCTTTTTGTTTGTTGTTTTGTTGATTTGAAAAAAAGAGATGCAAAAAGAACTGAGAATAATGCCCATAGACGGAGAACCAAATGTTTATTTTGGTTTTTATGACCACGACAGTTGCAGGTTTCATATGTTTACTGATGATATGCGTAGTGGAGAGAGGGACAGAAGCTGGAACGAGCTGCCTGCTCCTCTTAAACCCCACTAACATGGTCATTGTTCAGCTCATTCATGTAATCCAAGGCTTAGAGAAACAGAACTATCAGTTGGTTACTTGATACAGATGAAAGAAAGATAAATGTAAACTTTCTTACAACAATATGCAGACAAACGGTGTTTGTCAAAAAATCCTTTTAATTTTTTTGTTTATTTTGTTTGTTTGTAAATAATAAACCTTTAAAATATAGAAAATAAACGACATATTGTCATTTAGCACTGAGTTTGTGTGATTCTATTGTGAAACGTGTGTGCTTGATGGAGACAGACAGAGAGTCAGAGACACTGCATGAGAGAGCAAGTGCATTTACTCAGTTACTATTTGATCAGGGGAGAGATGGAGAAATGATTTCAGAGATGAAGAAATGATGGAGAGGGTGAGAGAGTAGTCAGGAACAGTGTCTGTCAGCAGTTACTGAGGAGGTGAAAAATCGCTCCTTGGGGGCACTAGGGATTTCCATTCATTACCTACAAATCCAGTTATCACTCATAAAGTAATCATACAAAAGACGGATTCCTCTGTATGACTATACACTCATAGAGGAGGATGAGAGACAAGTCACTAGTGGAAATTTAGGATATCCTGTCACTGTTTTATTACAAACAGAGCTTCATCACCCATGCAGTGATAATAAAAGATCTCATATTACAACTAGAGCTGAGTTTGGGTACAGTGTAGGAGCTGTCAGTTATTTTTGGTTGTATGTAAAGCACCCTTAATATTTATGAATGTGTTTCTTTGTCAACAAATTATAACCCTTTTGATGAAATCTCAAAGAATGAACTAAGGTACGCAGCAAGGTTGTCTGTTTTCTCCCTGCCAATTTAAAATTGAAGTTGAGCACAGCTCAAGTTGCAGAGGTGGTTTGCGGTTACCTTTTGAAAGCCAGGCTCACAGGGGTTATGCCAGGGTGAGACATGCATCAGTTGATCTGTAGCTCCATTATCAATGGAACACTGCCCTCAATTAGACATTTATGTTGCATTAAATGTGCGTAATTGTATACACAGTAGATTAATTTTTTAGCATGTGTTGGTGCAATATGACTTAACAAATAAATGCTTGTAGCATTAGCACCATTATTTATTACTACCTGGGACACAATATTCATACAAAATGTTGCATCTTTCTCCCTTGCAAATGAAATACCTCAATATACTATTTGTAGACTGAATATGTGAATATGGGGGCAATCTGTGATACAGTAGGCTAAGTATATATAGCCTACACTATAAATGTGCATTTTCCAATTCATCTCTCAACAATTGTCACATCAATCGCCTTCCTCTTTCTCTCTCTTCCTTGTCAATGTTTTACATTCTA
This sequence comes from Centroberyx affinis, assembly GCF_046629955.1. Lineage (NCBI taxonomy): Eukaryota > Metazoa > Chordata > Actinopteri > Beryciformes > Berycidae > Centroberyx > Centroberyx affinis. The sequence goes on along the minus strand of NW_027280178.1, from coordinate 254,405 downwards.
TATATAAAGAAACATTGTTATGTAATACATACTTTTGTACAAAATGTGTTTCATCTAATATCTGAAAACAAACACTGTTTCACATGTCAATGTACATTTCATAAACCTGGCACCTTAATCATCTCAACCTGTGTTGACAAGATTCTTTGGCTAAATATAAACTAAAGCCTAAGGGGGGTTGTAATGAGTTTGTTATGGCCAGTCAAAAAGATGCCATGGACACCTTGATGTGTTACTATCAACAATGCAAAGTTTGCTTCAGGTTGTGGTTTAAAAATGAAACCAAAGAGCAGATGTCGCAAGTTCAAATCATACAATTGCAGGATCACAAGTTTAAATCATACATAAGGCAGCTGTAGTCTCAAGCTCTACTTTATATCTCCGCAGGTATTTACACTGGATCCACTGCTGCTGCAACATGACATGTCAATCCTCTGTGCCAAGTCTTTTTGAGGCCTTGCTACCATACTGTGAGTTACAGTTTGCAGATTTGGAACCAGGAACCTAATACATTCATTCATCTTCCATTGAGTTGGTAAAATTGCAAAATTGCTCCGATTCTGTTATAGAGATAATTATAGAGATAACCCCGGCTTAATGGACTGAATGAATGGCAAATGATTAGCATACTAAAACACTGGTAATGGAAGTACAGCCAACACCATGTAGAAAACAATCTGACCTGGAGTCCTTATGGACTTGTATCATCATATCACAAATTCCTTGGACATTATTTAGCGAGTTATCTTACAACAGCAAAACTTTTACATTATGTTACATTACTTTAAGGTATTCTACTGAAAAAGGCATAATTTAATACATATGTGCGTAGAACCCTTTAAAATGTATAATGTGCATCTGACAAAGGATGGTTTCTGACCATCTTGTGTCTTTTTGTAATCTAGATTTGTCTTTTTTGGATTGTGATGTTCTTTGGCCACTGTCCAGTCAACACTGCATTACTCATACAGGCCGTCCTTATATGTGTTCATCCTCAGCTTACTGACAATGAACCGACAGTCAGAGTGGGACTACCAATATCATCAGGGTAACCCAACACAAATCGACAAGGAAACCTACAATTAATTTTCGGTAAGAGAAAATTTTGAGTGCGATAGAAACTGCTTGTTGAATTCAATGATATCGTCATAACTAAATGCAGATTTTTTTTTTTTGCCCCATCAGGCTGCCATGAGCCAGTCTGGTCCTTTCAGATACTTGCTCTGCCACTGTGATGTCAAACCAGGTTGTGCTAAAGCATTCAGGTAGTAACCGCTTCTTCATGGTAGATCCATATTGTGTCTGCTCTCAACATGCATCTCTTGTCTATCCAAGCGGGAAAGTTTGGTAATAGTTATGTAAACACTGTGCCTCTAACTCCCACTGTAGCACCTGTCTGCACTGCCTCAGCACTAAGTCTCTATGCTCATCCCAGCGTTCCTTCATCTGTCACTCAGTTTCATACATTGTCACCTAGTTAGGCTTTGTCCTCTCTTCCAGGCTTGCATGTCGACTATTAGGATTAGTGGGTATTATCTCCTTTGAAATAAGACCAAAATAAGGTTACAGGCTTAGGCTTGACCCACACTGATCCAGGCAGTGACTCAAGGTTGGAGTCTGTGAGAAACCAGCCAAGTCAGAGATAAAAGAAAGATAAAACTACCATTAAGGACAAGGTTCCACTGGAAGGGGGTAGCAGCTGATAATTAAATTAAATTAAATAATAATAATTATTATTATTATTACTATTATTATTTATAACAATAATAATACAAATATCACTACTACTACTAATAATACTTTAGCCAATGATATAATCCCAATATTGACTAAGTACTGTCAATATTATTATTAAATCAGTTGAATATATGTTACACCCCTTAGGAAGTAATTATCACTGCTTAATGTAATAATGTCATGTTATTACAAAATTCAGCAATTTTCTATCTGGAAGATATTACATTATCTGTTGCTACAAAAAGATATACTGTAGTATGCAAAAGTGTTTGCAGTTTAAATGTTGTTTGTCAGTGGTAAGAATGGAAATTAATACTTCTGGTGCACTATAATTTATTAATTATGTTATCTCCCTACCAGAATTGACTTCTGTTAGGAATTTAGTCAAGGAGAGTTTGAAGTCCTTGCATAATACCCATCTGTATAGCAATTCCATGATGTTGTAGTTTCTGTACTATGTTTAGAGAACATGTGCCTTAACCTTGGCATGACCGTGAAATGACTGGTGACCTACAAGTAAATCTGCTAGCATTTTAGAATGATGTTCTCCTATAGGAGTCAATTATTTTGCAATGCAAAGCAAAATGTTTTATATAAGCTACACAATTGGGGTCAACAGTCATGTAGCTTAAATTAAACAAAGGACAGTGTGGTAGGGTAGGGACTGCAGAAGTCTGTGGTAAAGCATTTTCCTGCTTTACTCTGACTAATGGCTATACAGTTAGGAATATATTACATGGAGAGTATAGGAGGGATATTCTCCTAGGAAATAAAATATTTTAAATTTAATTTATTTTCCTTTCAGATATATTTCAATGATTCTGTACTTCATATAGCTATAACTTACCATTTATATGGAAAGGGTTTACCATTTATCAAGGGCTTAATTAGCTTCTCTGCTCATATTGAGTTCTTTAATTGCTTTGATAGAACATGTGTGATAAAATCTGCTGCTACACTATAGGTCCATATTTCTGAAATAAAAAAATATATATATTTTTGCAAACATAACGTGCTTGTCAAGAAAATGACCTTTGAGCTAAACATTTTTTTCATCCCACTGCAATCAAGGTGAAAAGGTTTGGCAAAATGATAAATTCAGAAATATGATCCACATAGCTGTTGTAGTCTTTACTGTAAGTGATACAGTTATGAATTTACAGGTGATTTGCTTTGACTTTGCTGATGGTTCATATACTGTTAGGGACTGCAGGATGCACTTCTTTTATCCTTGCCTGAAACAGTGTTCATGCAATTAATTATGGCATGCACAACACTTGTTGGCTTTCAACAGCCCATTTAGTTTGTGTCCTATTTGTCCCTGTGATCGAATTTCATCAAACCATTCAAATCAGTTTCAGCGGAACTCCCCTCTCTCCCATTACATTTCATTTTCAACAATCTACTCAAGTGGAAAACATTAATAACTGAGCAACCCCCTTCAAGTTACCCATGCAAGGTCACACCCACCACAAAAGACAGCCGTAGTTATCCACAAGCTGATTGATCCCTTTAGGGTAGTTCTGATCTGAAATTAGTCATATTTCTACAACCTTTCATTTCATTGGCAGCATTGTCTAAAGATTGATTGTGGACTCCTTTTAGAGGAGTCACCTCATTTTTCCTTCTGTCTCACCAGCCTTCTCTCACAGCCAATATTTTTCTGCTGCCCTGAGTCAGACTCATTCCGCTTGGTCAATGACTTTGTGTGTATGCGTGTGTGTGTCTGTGTGTGTGGTTAGAGGGTGTGTGTGTGTCTGTGTGTGTGGTTAGAGGGTGTGTGTGTGTACATGTGTGTGTGTTTACTCAGTGTCTGTGCAAGCGCTGATGAGATGCATGGTGTGCTGGCCAGTTGGGTATAAGAGCTTCCAGGGAGCCAAAGCAGGGGACTCTGATTAGAATGCAAGGGCTGTGTTTCCTCCCTGCTGCTGTTTGGCCTCTACCTCAGCTGCTTTGTCTTTGTCTGCGTCTGCCCACCCTATTTGTCTAGAGTACATACACACACACACACACATACACCTACGCACACACATGCACACACACGCGCACACACACGCAGACACCACACCACTGCCACTACAGCCAACAGCTAGTTCATTTGCTTCTTTTGCTTTGCTCTCTGGCGCATCCGTGAGAAAAAAAAAAAGAGATACATGTACGCATAATTAGGGGAAATATGCGGAAAGCAAAACTATCCTTCACTTGTTTTCATGGGTGCAGCAGTAAGACATAATATATCCATGTTCATGTTCAGTCTCAGGTGGTGGGAAACGGTTTGTACAGTTTATAACCTGAATTTATGGCATGATCTCAAAGCTCATTATTCCTTTGACCTAAGTCTTTCCCAGTTGATTGCAGTTGTTTTCTAGCATGTTCGCTGTTATTCTGTCCATTTTAGCAATGCTTTTGAGGAATCACTGACAGGCTTACTATGCAGACGTTGCTTTATACAGTGGGCCCTTTCTGCAGCTGATAAATAGGCCACACTGTTATGTCCAGACGTACCGAGTGATATGAATCAACACCATGCTGAGATGCCAAGTACAGTACCACAGGTCACATCATCATGAAATAGTCCATTTTACTTTTCAAGCATAACATTAGACTCTTCATGCTATGGCTTTGTCTAAGTATGATACACTCTACCGTAAGAGAGTATGGGGCTACAATTTTGACAAGTCTAAGCTTATGTACACATACGGACTGCAGAAGGTCAGAAGTTATGATGCAGTGCAGTGGAAATGGGGGCATCTGACTACACATGTTATTCAAAGGGACACAGCAGGAGTGCTGGCTCTGTGATCTGAGCTCAATAATGAAGTCTGCAGCAACAGATAAGTCAATCAAGATTAGTTCTGTGAGGTCTCTGTCTGCCCTTCACAGGAGGCCATTTTCAACGCGGGGCCGTTACTCTGATACATGGGCTCTAAAGTGTCTTGGAGCAAGCAGCCTTTATAGCCTGTGAGTGCAATAACCTTCTCTCTCTTTCTACTGGGACCAAGCTGAAGGTAGAGACATTTCTGCTGTCTGGCAGGGTGTTTTTTCTTGTTACTGGTGCATGGTACCCAGATGCGCTGTGAGTCACTTTAACCTTCCCCGAGCACCATGCCTCCACATAACACTTAACCTCAGATGTGACTACTGGACGCCTCCACTGACTTCACTGAAGAGGGGGTAGAGACTTCTTGTTATCCTGTAACTCTCATTAGAGGTACACACACACACACACATACACACACACACACACATTTCCCATAACAAAAGCCTACCTAGCCACCGTGTTTAGCAAAAGCTATATCCTCATTATCTGCAAAAGGGATCTGAGAGAAGAGCATGCACAAGAGAGAGAGAGAGAGAGAGAGAAACACACAAATAGGGCAGCATGATTGTGTTATGAGCTAAAATTAACAGTGAATATTACTACATTAGCCACTTCAGTTCTTTATCTAATGGCCATTTTCATAGTGAAAATGTCCTTGACTCTGTTATAACCTCCACCGAAACACCCATTGTTGAACAGTCAGCAGATACCCAGTGTTTGTCGTCTCGTTCATGCAACACATCATGTGCCCTGGTGCCGATTTAATACATCAATTACGCCTTCTCTGCTCTGAAGCCTATGCCTGCCAGTAAGGCTTTATACTCGTCCCCTGTCCTTCCCTGTGGCCCCAAAACCGGGTGTCAACACACAGAGAGGCAAACAGGGGAAATGGTGAGTGTATCTGGGGAAACATGAGGCTATATATTATATAGTTAGAAGTGAGACACTTCACTCCTCTACACCTGTGCACTATGGTTTACTTGAGAAAATAATTTGTGTTGTGGTAAAATTTTACTTTAACTTTCAATCTTCACACCTAAGTTGCACTTGGTCACGAATTTGTTTCTCAAAAAAACCAAAAAAAACAGAGGACAAGTCAAAGACACTGTACTAATTGTCAGAACAGTTGTGACAGCTTCCATAGTAAGAAACAAAAAATTTGAAATTATAGCGTTAATGGGGAGTCTCCTTACATGGTGCCTTGCCATTTTTTCCAGTTGTGTTTTTCCCTTCCATTTACAGCAAAGTGATGTGGGACTGCTGAATCTGTACTTATTATTTATAAGGGCATTTGGGATCTACTTCCTGATTATTTGTGCTTTTAAATCTCTTTATAAAATGTGGTTGGAAATGGTTTTTATGGTCACAGGATTTGTTTTTATTATCTTTCCTTAATGTCAGAGCTTCTTCAGGAAACCCACTCTCCTGGTGAGTGAAACAGTTAGTGAAGGATCTTGTGGCAGACTCAATAAGGAGCTGCCTTGGCTTTGTTTAGTCAAGATTTATATAAGCTTGGCCTGTAAATTTACCGGTGGACAACAATGGACAATTAGAGTGCTTACATAGAAAATGTGTTCTCTGTTTTATATGACTGATTATTTTTGGCTTTTGTACACTATTGTATGTTTTCGTCTGCAACATTTATTGTTGTCTTGATGCTGCTTCTTGGCCAAGTCTCTCTTGAAAAATATATATATTTTTTAATCTCAGTGGGACTACCCTGTTAAATAAAGATTATTATTTATTTTTTATTTTTTTTTAAAGTATAGCCCTGATTCAATTATCAATAGGATCTATAACTTTGCATATTTATACACGTGTTACAATTATTTCACATACAACAAGATTAATATTCTACCCACATCTGCACAATGTAAACTGTATCAGTACACACCCAGAAGACTAAACTCATTAAAATGGTGCAGAGCACCGCAGGTTTGTCTCAATTCAATTGAGCTTCATAATGTGTAGATAATGAAGATAGCTATGAATTGCTGACTAACTGCAGTGAGAACGATATTAGATAAGTGGGGGACGTTATTATCTTTAATGAAAAAGTTTATTTTGCTGCCTTTCAAATAAACATTTCTCTTGATTTGTATGGGCAACTGCAATCAGACATCATTGTCACTCAAGAAGTTGTTACAAGGATGAATCTGTCACTGTAGGTAAACACCACAAATGTCTACATTTTAACTAAATGCAGAAACTTGTTCTGCACAACACTAAATATGACATATCAAATGCATGACACATTTATTAATTAAACTATGGATGAATCCATCCTCCATTGAGAAGCTCCATACGTTGAGTCTGATGAATCCCCCCCACTGAATGACTGGTGGCTTTGAGCAGCAGGGGTCTTCTTAAGGGGTCCCGATGGTCAGATTATCCCATAACTGCATCAAGGCCTATGTATCCCATTACCAGGCCCACACTCTTTCGCTCTGCAACAGTAATCCGTCTGAACAAGCCAGACTTAATACTTTCTCAGAAATGCCAGCTCATGATATGAACAAATGACGGGGTAAAAGGAAAACAGACATCCTTCCACTGATCCACATAAGGTCACCTAGTGCACACTGGAAAGTCTGTCAGCTCTCACACCAATATTCACTGACAGGGACCAAAATACTTAATTCAGAGTTATCCTTAAACACTACCCCAATCTTGACCCTGTAATGTATGTCATTTCGCCTTTAATGTCAACCAACACCACGCATACGGTATCAACTGAGAGCACGCTTGCATCTTTTCTGTTCCTTGTCCTAAAAGACACAGTATTCCTCTGACAGTCTGACATCATCATATCTATTAGGCCAAGTGCACATGGCCTAATAGATGCCCCAGGATGTCTCTGACATTGTTGTGGACTGTTGTGACACAATACTGACCACCTCCCCCATTATGATTCTCTATAACATCATTCATTTTGCCATTTAATGAGGTTCCAATTAACTGCAGAGAGGATAAATGTTATAATTAATTTCTGGAATATATTTTCCCCAATTAGAATGATGAAGGGCCACACATATACAAGGTTATTGGAAAGTCAACCATTAAAAAACATGAACGGTCATTTTGATTAGATTGCCAATGTGGTAATCAATTCATTAAGGATTTTATTTTTTTCACAACTGGACTCTCTAGAGAAGAAATACTAGAAATGCATTATACATGCTGTACAAACATATACATAAACACACATAGACACACACTGCATGTTGTGTACTCTTCTCAAGTTGTGTGCAATCTATGTAAAAATTGCATTGCATCATATTAAACATGGCAGTAATATGTCTTTGGGTTTTAACTCTTAAAGTAGCAAAGCTGCATTGCGAGATGTGTATGCTCTGATGTCACACTTCATGCAGCACCAGCTGTCACAGTTTGCCACTGAAAAAGTCGCAGCTGAAAAAAGGCTAAAATGTCAGTTAACGTCCTATTGATGTGTTTCTCTACAGCACTGGCAGCATCCCTTTTCAAACTTGCAGTAATTGCAGTTGATCAGTGTGAGTAAATCTCCCTGTGCCCCGCCCCACATCCTGCAGAATATTATCCATTGATGTGAGATAATGTGTTAAACTCCAAGCTCAGTGTTTCAGGAATATGTTTATTGACTGAAGGAAGATAGAGGGGTGGGGAATATTGAAACTATATCTGTACCTTAAACATCCACAGTTCCAGAACAAATAGGGCAACATATTAATTTCTCAATAACCTTCCATAAAGAACACAGTAATGTGCAATAACTATACAAAACATATATAGCAAATCACTTTATTGACTTATTTGTTTACTTGCAAAGAAACTTCCATGAAATTCACAATTGGATGCTTTATGTCAGTTATAATCCTACAATACTCAATAATTTAAAAGTCCTTAGTGGCTTGTTGTCCTGAAACCATACTTGAAGCAGGAGAAGCCATGAAAGATTTACTATTTAGTGTCATAATATCATAGGTTATTCAGATAATTACAGGTCAGAATCGGTATACTTGTCTAAACCCAACTTTAAAGAAATGTATTGTTTTATTTTGTCCTTTTATTGCCTAGGATAAATGCTTCAAAATATAGATAGCCTACAGTATAACATATGATCTGATACAAACTAATCTGATTTGATATTCACCACTGAATGCACGTGAGGCTATGTGTCACAAGCAGTGTTGTGAAGCTATTTTTCTACAGGGGGAAGCGCTGATAGAGCAAAAACCTATAAAAAAAAAAATGTGCAGAGCAATCACTGAACTCCATCTGATTTCTTTTTTCCTCTAACTGCACAAGTGTTTCTGACTGTGCATAGGGATGGCAAGTGTGGCCTAACTTGACCTTAAAATGCAAGTGCAGGTATAACCCATCAGTCAATGAAAGAAAAATGAGAGTATAAGAACGATAGTACATGACTGAAGTTTGATTAAAAGAACATATACAATGTGAACAGCCAAACAATGAAACCTCTTTCTCTTATGAGTTTGATAAAAACCCATTGTTCCTTATTATCTGTGGCTTGGATGGATCACTATATTGCTATGCTACAACAACATCTATTATGCATCAAAGCAGCACACCACTGTGCAGATTTGCACTTGTCTGTCTGGTTACAGTTAGATTTGTGCATTAACACAGATGCACTATACTCCTGGCCATAAGGTCAAGTGGTTAGTGATGGGCGATATAGTAGCTAAGGCTATACTTGTTTACTTACTTCAAGCCAGCTGTCACTCCACAGTGGTGAAAACAAACCTTTGTCAGACCACGACTTACCATTTACACACATTGATTATTTACATACTTGCAGTAGAGATGATTGGCTAAAGCATTTAACTAAATAATTTATTGATACTTTTAATTTTCTCTCTGTGAAATCTGTTATTTGTTCATAAATCCTTCTGTTCCAGTGAAACTGGAATGCCCTCCTTTTTAAACAGAGCGTTAGATTGCATTTATCTGTGGTTTTATTACACATTTCCATGAAAGGCTGTTATGAGGTGAGACTGTTCCCTCTATGCTGTGTGCCTCTATGCTGTGTGCCATTTTGGTATCCAAAGTGGAAGAAAGTATCTTGGCTATATATCAGTGGTGCACAATTAATTTAAAACAGATTGTTAATATCTTTGACAGCCGGTCATTATGCCAGTCATTGCCTCAGTTAGTGTTTAATCATATAATTTCGGCTTGTTTTGATGGCAAATACTATACTATACTCTGCCTTCTGTATGAGGACGACTGAAATAAAATGTAAAATGTTTCAATATCATAATTATAATTGTGTCTGACTTAACTAATTGATTGATATTTTGGTTGATATTTTTTCAAGGGATGGGAGGTTGAAATAGAATCTACTTTTATCTCTACTACCACTACTTTTTCCAAGCCACACGCAACTGTCAAGCTATTACACTAGCTATTGTACATTTGGCCACTATACCAGCTGGTATATGCTATAGCCCAAACATACCACTAGGTTCTATTAGGTTCTATTATCAAGGAAGTAATCAGTTTCCTTCTCAGCTCAAATGTGTTGCATTGGTTTATCCTGTGACACATGAGGCTCCTTTCAGCACTGATGTGTCGAGGGTGACATTTGCTGACTAAAAATGTAAATACCTTTACATATATATTTACATTTGACCAGTGTATGACGAAATAATTTAATTCTAGTGTAACGGAAGGAAAATTACATATGATTACATAATGGCACTACAGATTATGGTATTGCGGCATGGTGTGGATTATATCACCAGTTTTAAAAAACGAAAAGAGCGGTAAGTTCTTCCAGTCATTGTGAATGATTATTTTTTTCCGAGAACTGCTTATCACAATGAGCAACAGCAGGACAATACTGTGGGATTATCTTTGATCTGCAGGAATGAAGTTTGTATTGTTTTTGAGCATGAACGAACATGCTGAAATGTTCAGTTTGACCTTTTATGAGGGCATCTGATCGTAATACCAGACATCATGGAAAGTATTGACAAACAAACTTTGATAATCTATTTTAAAGTACAATATTTTAGATTGTGGGTTTTGAACCTAGGTACTGGAGTTCAAACAAGCTAATCCATTTTTAGTCCTGTTTAGGTCTAGGGTCTCCGTACATTGGCACTGGAAATGAGAACATCTTGTACCTGCTTACATGTGCATAGTCTGGGCATCTGGGTCGGGGGATGGCTGTTGTGAATGCGGAGGTTTTGCACGCATATGTGTGTGTGTGTGTGTGTGTGTGTGTGTGTGTGTGTCCTTGCAGGTTTATGCATTTTGTTACACTGTATGGCTAAATGGACTCTCGACCCTGGGTCATTCAGTGTCAGTCAGTCATCATTAAAGTAAACAGTAATCTGGTCAGTTGGAGGGCAAATGGATCTCGGTGGTTTCCCTGTGGTTTAGCGCCCTATCCTACCCTCCATGGACATGTGACACCTAAAGCCTCCTGCGTAACAGTAAATAATCCTGCCACCTTTAAACCCCTCCAGATTAAAGCAAATCCCATATGAATTGACTTTTTGTTGTAGTTTCCATAACCATATTAACTATCATATTATGATTCTGCCCTACGGATTCCATCAAAGCTGTCATTTTTCCATTCTCTGCATCATCAGGATGAAGATGTGAGCAGATTACAGAACTGTTATGACCAATACACACAGAGGAGACACAGGCATGCTCCCCTTTTACTTTATAGAAGATAGATGGAAAACTGACTAACATACTGCATGTGACATAGTCTGGCAAATCAATGTTTCCAGACCCAAGAGGGCTACCATTGATAGTGGTGTAGTACTGCCAGTAGATTCATATTTGGTTAAAATAGGTACAAGATATTAATACGGTGATAAAATAGAATGTGAATTGTAAGTTGCAAGTAATGTAATGTCATATTTATTTTGAGATTAATAACAAGTATGTCGTATGTCGCTCTTTGAGTAATAATCCCTAAACTGGTGAAAATTATTTAGGTTTGGTGTCATTCTTGAACCAATAATGATTATTTAGGCCTTATATGCAAAAACACATGTATGGATGAATTAACTCTGGTTATGTAATGTAAAGTGACAGGATTGTAAATAAACATTACTTTTGCCTATGGCTAAACAGCTCCAACAGACATTTTCCTAATTGCATTATTGGACTACCAAGGAGGAAATTAAAGCACACGTCCGGGTCTCTAACTTTAGCTAACTTACTGTGACCATAGCCTGCGTTTTTCTTTACTCTCTGTGTGAAAGTAGAACAATATATTAGAGATTTATGTCTTTTCAGATTCCAGAGCGAGTCCTTGCTGGTGGCTTGGGGCAGCAAGGTGGTGTAGTGAGTCGGGGACCATCTTTCAGCTGGAAGACCTAAGGCTCAAACCTCAGTCAGCACCTATCCTTCTAAAGTATCACGGAGCAAGCCACTGAATCCCTAGCCACTCCAGGACTGCTGTTCTGTAGCTGAGCCTGCACTCTGACCTGCCTGAGGACAGGGGCAAGCGGAAGGAGAATTTCCCTGTGGGGCTCAATAAAGTATCACAATATTACATTACATTATAACAAAAACCTCATTCTCTGCATTTCCTGCTCATCAGCATCTTTTGAGTATCATTGATTTGTCACTTCTGTCTGTGACTGCCATAGACTACATACAAAAACCATTGCATTTGGAGGCTTTCAGTGGAAACTAGAAACATTTCTTGGAGAAAGTGTTTGGGCTAGCTGAAAGCAGCTAGAAGTATTACTTATGCGATAAATGTCTTAGCGAAAGAATTCCTTGACTATCAATACAAGAAAGAATACTTAAACGAAAAAAGAAAAAAGGAGCATAAAACTTTGAATTGAAGCAGATTTCTTTTTCAATGGAATAAAAACATACATTTAAGAGCTTGAAAAGTAAATAGTAGTGTTTTAGTGGAATGTATCTTTAAAATTAGTAAAGGCTAAAAGTAAGTAGTAGTATGTAGTAATTTGATCAGCATTGGAAAAAACAAAACAATCTTGGTGATTAATTGATGGTTCATAGGGGTTTGCTAAGTAGTTGCTAGGTACGTGGCTGCTAAATTGTTACTAATGGTTGCTAGGGTGTACTAGGTGCTGAGTGATTACAAGTGGTTGATTAGGTGTAGTAAGTAGTCACAAGGTGATCACTAATGGTTGCTAGAGTGCTACTAGGTGGATGCTGGTGTTATTGGGGGGTTGTAAGGATACATGTGTGTGTATGTAAGCAGCACACCTGGGCCAGCGTTCCATGGCATCACCTGACTCTGAACATTCCAACATTAGTGTGTATTGTAAGGTAGCCCACTATTTTTTTTTTTTTTTTTAAGATTATTTTTGCCTTTACTTGATAGACGCCAGTGAAGATGTGAAGGGAAGGTTGGGAGAGAGAGTGTGGTGTGGATTCAAACGCAGGACACTGCGCCTACATGGCATGTGCCACTGAGCTACCAGGAAGCCAGCTAGCCTACTAATAACCACAGTGCTTCCTCACCTACAGTAGGAAGAACAATTGCAGCTGGTGAGATTATGAAGAAAAATAGTAATAATAATAATATATTATTGAACTCCTGATACCTTTTTTTGCGTTACTCATAGCATGTCAACCATCAAGCAGGTCTAAACTAATCTTGAACTCTCTCTCTCTCTCTCCACGTCTTAGGTCAACAGCTCAATTTCCTTATCTATCAAGCTTGGGTAGTTTATATCTCCTTGTGTGACAGATGTCTGATACAATCCTGATATAATCTGGCATTAAGGTTGGACCAATAGAGACTTGGTGAATTCCCTGTTTTCAGAAAATTAGTGCTGCTCTAGTAGTATTAAGTAGTAGATATTTACGGCTTAGCTCGATATGTGCATGCAAGCCCCAGATTCCAGGAAGTGTTGTTGTTAAAATGCAGATGTGTCTGCATTCCCAATGTCCTAGACCCATCACACATACAATCAGTAGGTACGCTGCACTATTCTTAGGACCAACAAAGGCCATACTAGATTTATTTATTTCATTGCTCCATTCAAATTTATAACAATCTTCAAACAGAAGGAAAGGCAAAGGAAAGGGAAATCCCCTCCATGATTCAATCATGATGTCAAACGTATCACCCCATTTTTGTGATTATGGTGAATGCTGACATGGCTTGGCATGGGATTAGAGGACAGGTAGGCAACAAGGGGGAACAACCAAGCCTTTAGAGAGCGAAAGATTAACATGTTGTCAAATAATAAACCATCTGAATTACCTGATATCCCCCCTCATGTTGGACCTGTCCATCCCGCACTGACAGAAGCTATGTGATTAACAAATGGTTTCCTATTTCATTAGGAGCGATTATTACATCACAGAGTGAATGGTGCCAGGGATCACATACACATGTGGTTTAAAAGTAGCTAATCAGTGGCCCACAACCCGATGATCAAGCAAAAGTCTGATAGGCACACCCAGTGGCCATGTGGCTGTTATGCAGTTAGTCAGCCCTATCTTCTGCCCATGTAAAAGTTGTTTGGTGGGTTATAGGTGCTTATTCTATAAACACATTTAAGATGATGTTATCTAAGTCCAATTTGTTGGGAAAAAGAAAAAAAACAATAAAGGAGTTGTTTTGAAATTAGTAAATATTTACAACAGGTAAAAACTTTCATAAAAAGTAAAAAGTTAATCCATGAAGTTTTGTGCCTGCTTTTATATATCACTGTCAAATTTCTATTCTATTGACCATCTCAGCATTCCTTACATGGACTTACAACTCCAGAGCCCAGTGTCAAGTTGTCTAGTGACACTCCTAAAACGAGCTACTGAATCACTTGTAAAAAGATGTTGAAAAAAGTGAAACAACAAGTTCACAAGTTGCTGATTTACACCATGTTTTTATAGAGACATTCTGCAGATCCTTCATTTATCTACAATTTTAATAATGTTTAGCATTATTAGCTGCAACCAGCAGCTATATGGGACTGTATAGGACTACAATGGTGAATGTATGCTCACTGACTAAAATTAGTATTGGTATTAGTTGTTGTAGTAGATATATTAGTGGTTGTAGCAAGTGTCATAGCAACTAATGGTAGTCATAGTATATTAGCAGCTGGAACACATTCTATTATTGCGTGACTGCTTCTTTGGAACAATGTAATATCCATGCATTAGCCCAAAAAGGGCAAGCTCATTCATCTAGCCTATCTCCAGTAAGACTAAAGCAAACACTTCAAGTAATAAATTCTTGATTGGCTTGATTGGTTGTTTGAGGACTAAATTGGAGCCAAAGCCTTAAGAATTTTAATCTTTTACAGATTTTTTTGTTATGAATTAGGTAGAGAAACATACGGAGCAACAGCTGGACACTAACCAACCATGATCACACTGACTGACAGTAACAGCTGCTGCCTCTCGCAGATTGCTAGCACTGCTACAAGATGAGTCTGTGACAGTCCCTTTGCATCATGTTACCATGCAGATGCATATAAAATAGTCATGACTCATGACGATTGTCTGGTGTAAAGCAGATGAGCGCATGTGAGCCGAGGCTTCTTGATGTCACTGTGAGGGATTGATGATAGAATGAGCCTGAACGGTCAAGCGTGGTCACTCTTGCCTCTCTGATTTGTTCAAACTGTTTAAGAATAAACCTGGGAAAGTACGGAATGGTTTCAAAGTGCTTGATTTACAGTTTTTCACATTCAAATGATAAAAAATAACGCTTTTTATTGTTGGAAGTCCACGCAAACAGTTTATGGAGTCATTTGTTATGGATCAATTAACTATTCCATTATGAACTCAGACTTTAGGTAGAAATTATGTGAAGTAAGGAGGCCAGATCAGACATATGTGAAGGCGCCTTGGAGCTTTAGTACAGTCAGATGTAAAGAGGTAGAGTCTTTGGTTCTCTGTGTTCTCGTCTATTCTGCATCCCGTCCTTTCATATGCACCCATCCATGCCCCTGATGATTTACATAGCTGACATGCGGCACTCATTACTCAGGTATTTGCTCATGGCTGGGGGTTGTGATAAGACCATTGATGGAGGATGAAGGCTGGTGGGAGTAGAAAAGCATTTAATTTTTTCCCTTTACAGTACATTAGTCATATTGATTTAATCAACTCACATAAAGAGAGGAGGTGAGCAACGTTTGTGTGTGTGTGTGTGTGTGTGTGTGTGTGTGTGTGTGTGTGTGTGTGTGTGTTTGTCTGCATGTGCATACTTGCATGTGTATCCTGTGGTCAAATGTTGCTCTGGACAGTTTCTCTTTGTCATCCTGACATTGAAGGAAGACTACTTCTGGATTGATGTTTGCTCTTGTGACTGATGGAGCACCGCAGTAGTTTATTGACAAGAGGGAAACAGTTGAGCAACCTGACACAGATGACAGGTCAAACCTCTGATGACCTGTAGTCATTGATTATCCCAGGGATTACCTCTGGCTATAGACCAGAAACACTCTTTTGTGATACATCCACTACACAATTTTTTATTTCTTTATCTTTTCTTTTTCCATCTCTAATCAAATCTCCCCTGACCTCAAGTCAGCATGCTATGTTGATGGTTTGATCCCAAATCAGTTCGCTATGTTGAGGGTTTGATCAGATTTGTCTGTGATATTGATTAACTGGTGTCAACTAAAGGCACAGCAATAAACCATCTCCAGTAGTATGAATACAGTTCTGTGCTTCAGCAGTTTTTTTTCTCACATCACTCTACTGAAGACTGACCTTATCTGTGGTTCCTTATACACCACACAACCCCATACACTGTAAATCAGGCTCTCTTCTATATATCTCTTTCTGTCTTGCTCTCTCTCAGGCAGGTAGGCCAACGCATGAACACACACTCACAAACACACACAAACACACACACACTCACTTAACCCTCTTAAGTTAAAAGGTCATGATACCCTCAGTTTGATCCTTTCTGCACCTACTGCATAATTTTGCAAATCGGCATGAGCAGCAGGGCGAAAGGGGAGGGGTGGGCGAGCGGGAAAGATTGTAATATGTATGATGATGTGCAAAATCCTGTAAACCATCAAAACAACACTATTCTGTTGAAGGTTTTTCACCTGCTAGTTGAAAACTGAAAATCCAGGAAAAAAGCATCATGTGATGGATGGATGTGTTTCATCATAAAATTGCCTTGAACACCGAGTACAGCTGAAAAAAAGTGAGTTTGAGGTTTCACACTCCTTTAATGCTGAGTCGAGCAAGTACTTTGCAGACAGTCATTTGTGTTGCATTTACCACTGCAACACACACACAACATAACTCAGAGCCTGTTTTTAGCTCACGTTATTGGCTTGCTCAGCAAAGTATCCTCTCTCATCTGCTGGACAGAATAATATCCATTTTGTTCTTGTCATCTTGAAACTAGACAGAAACTAGAGAGAATGGACAAGAGGTAATGAAACGAGGAAGGAAATGGTCAAAGAAAAGACATTTGACAATTGCTATGATCAAGGAATGTAAAAAAAAAAATAGTATTGTTCTTTATTTTATATGGCATGTCCTCAGGCAGAGCATGAGAAAATATATAGTATTTTTGCAGGAATGCTCAAAAAGATGGATAATTTTAAATTCACTGAATCCCTTGTCCCTATATTTTTAGATGATAGTGTATGGCACTGAATGTTTTTAAAGCCTCTTGTCAACATAATTAGCATTTTTCCAATCCAGCCTTCTATACAGCCTATTGTGCAAGCGTGTTGGGGTTCTCTGTAATTGTGGTAAAATAAACAGTCACAACCAGGCGTGCACTGGGACTGCACCACTGTGACTGCACCACTGCTCATGACCATATACCAACATGTGAATGATACACCTAATGTGATTGGTCCTTATGCACCATTTACCATTTTGGTCTTCCTTATTATCATTAATAATCGGTTGGTAAGGCTCAGGAATATGAAATAATTATGAGAACAGCTGCATTATGAGAACAGTTACAGAGAGTACACATGAGTCCTTTGGGGTCAGGGATGATGGCTTGTCTGTCATAGGCTTATGGGGTGGATGAACTAGGGTCACATGTCCTCTATATGATATTATGGATGATGGATATATGAACAGCAGGGGTTTATGGTCCAGAGCGTTCCGTCTGAGAGGCATTTCCTTTATTACGGTATTTTCTCTGTTATTATGAAGATAAGTCTTCATAATATAGAAAAGGTCATTAAGGATCAGGGAAATGCTGCTAATTTTAGTTTGATATGCATGTGATCACTGCTGTCACTGCTGCCCTGATGCATATACGCACAAAAATAGTCTGTTGTATATTAGTGAACTCTTGCGGTATGTTTTCCAGTCTCTGAGTAAAATATGAAACCCCAAGAGGTTTCAAATTATTTAAAATTAAAAATTAGTGTTTCTTTGCCTTATTTTCCTTTTGTATGGCTGCACTTCTTCAATGTATGCAATTATGTCCTCTACACAGTTTTGAACTTAACTTATGACTGAAGTTATATACAACACTATAGACATATTTGAGGACCTTGCTAGCTTTTTCCCCCTTTATAATTGGGAATTGTCACACAGCCATAAGCGCATCGTACCAGGCAGAAGTTACACCTATGGGAATTGCAGCAATTCCATCAACACATTTACAGGACTAGCAGGGCAAAAGGAGGATAGTGAGTAAAACAGGACTCTTAGACAATCAAATCCTGCCTTTTGTCTCACTGTTACAAGTCTAAAACAATAATTTATCAAGCAAAACATTGGACAAATTTGACAAATTTAAGCCAATTAACTGCAATACAGGTTTTAGCTTGTTAGTTAGCCTGGCAAACGTTACAGGTATAGCAAGCTGGCATAGCTAAAAATAATTTCAAACACATTGTGCAAGGTGTGTACCTTCCAAAATGCATGTCAAACAGGGTTGTAAATTGTGAGGAAAGTGTCCTACCTTTTGGTGATGAGGAGAGGGATACTTCTCCTGATGTTGCAGACCATATGATAATGTTGACTGCACTGTCACTTGTTGCTGAAAGTGCTGACAGGTTAGGTTTTTGTGAAATTATAGCTTTACCCAGTTTGTCTTCTTATCAGTTAAGCCACAAATAATAGTTACAACCAAATGGATTTTGCAAAAAATTAGGCCTTTTTTCCTGTGCCAGAATAGCCTAAGGGGGCGATCACACCGAGAAGTGTCGCTAGAAACGCGTCACCACCAAAACCATTGTTTTCCTGTGGTACGGTGCACGTGGCGCGCGCTCTTCTCTTGCGACGCACGTCACGTTTTTCTGCCGGTTTTTAGACACCCATAAAAGTTAAAATATTTTCAACTTTTCAGCACAAGGCGCGGAGTCGCACCGCTCGTCAATGTCACACTTGGGCTAGGCAGCCAATCAAATCAAGCAGAAGGCGGACTTTCCTTCCTGTTTTGATGCTGTTTGATGTGGTAGGAACGGTGGGACAGAGGAAAACACACACAGGCGCACCAAGCAGTTTTGCCCGACGCGGTCTGCCTAGGCGTTTTTGAAGCGGATGTGCCTATAGCGACGCTTCTCGGTGTGATCCCCCCTTTATTGTGCCTTTATATATGCAGTTACAGAGGGGTTTGATCATATGGGCTAGGCCTACTGAGGGTTTATAGAGGAACGTGATATCAGCATAGGCAATGGTTTCAGTGTTCAGACTTGTCACACTGAAAAACCACACTGACCTGATTGTCTTACCCAACACACTGCATATTTATTAAATCTTTAATATATTTTATTATAATTCTGATGCAAAATGGAGTGGGCCTTCAAATTGGAATTCCAAGTAGGAAACTCAGGCAAGATTACTCAAACGCATATTTCTGAGATCCGATGTTTCATCAACAAGGCGACATACACTGTAAATGTTAGACAGCATTACTTTTAATTTGGCTGCCTGGTAGACTAAGTTCATATCTAGCTGCCTGACTGACTATCCTTGTATTGCTTTGCTTCCTGTCAGGCATTGTCTGACATTCTGGCAGCTGCCTATCTTGGCTTCCTCAGAGGCTTAATGTGTCATTCTGCTGCCTAAGAGTCCGCTTGTATTATTTAGCAGCATGTAGCTAGTATCACTTTGTACCTGCTGCCTGAGGAATCAATTGTGAAATGGAGTCTGGTAGGCCAATGCTACATTCTAGAACTCTCTCGCAATTGTTAATATTTTAGCAGTGACACAATATCACTGAAGTGTGTGTTCTCATGTATAATCATTATAGTTAATGATACAACAATGACTATTTTAAGAAGAAATTATGTAAATTATTGGCACTTCACCAAAACTTTAGCTACTAGGTTAGCTGGCTAGCCAACTGCAACTCACATGCCTTCAAATCAGACCCAAGTTTAGCTTTATTTATTGAGTCATATGAGGTTTCTAACCACACATTCACTCTAAAATCATGTAAAGTTCCAAACTTTTAGAATTTGCAAGTTTGGAGAACATTTGGAGATTTTTAAATTTCATACATTTTTTTTTAGATTTGAAGATTTCACTGTCTCATGGCCATCATGTGGCGCACTGTACTCATCACTTGCAGTTGGCTCATTGTAGAAAGTAGAGTGCCGGTGATTATCCTTAAGGAGGCTGCTGCCTGACAGGCCTTCCCACTGTCCTCTTGCCCACAGTGAACCATCACTCAAGCCCGCCACCTCCTTCCTAGCTCTCCAATGGTGGAATGACCTCATGTGTCATGCGAACTATAGTATATCCCATTCTGGTTTGAGTTGAAAACTCTTCACGTCGCCGTTTTCCTTTCTCCCCCTCCACTTGATCTTGCTTCTGTCTTGTTTTCTGCCTGAATCTTAAGTCTTTCCCTAGTAATTTATTATTATCCATGAAGCTTCTTTGGACTTGAAGATTGTTTGTTATTATTTGTATTATTTGTAATTTCAATTTCATTTATATTCTACTGTTGTGCTCAATGCAAGTCACCTTGGAGTGTTATTTAAACATTTAAACAAATTTAGCTGTTGCTCATATTGAATCATACGTTTAGTCTTTTTCAGGAAGGGTGAGGGAGTAGGCTGGTCCATTTCTTTGCTGGGTTTGAGTTATGTTTGTCCCTTATGTTGGAAAAGGTTTATAACATGAACTCAGTGGTCACTGGAGATCTCACAGTCAACCCTCTCTTACTTTTTGATATTCTCATCTTGCTTAAAACATGTCACTGTGATAGGAATGTTGAAGACATTTTACCGCATTTTATATATTTATGGATAACCCATGCCCTAACATTTTGTCTTTGAGTTTAAGGCCTTGAAGTGTGAGGACGAAAACCCAGAAATGATGTCCCAGTCTTCGGCTATATCAATTTGAACACAGTTTATTTCCTTGTCTTAATGTCCATCCACTTAGTTTAACTTTAGCAGCTATGGTTATGTGGAGAGTTTGTGTAGGGAGGGAGAGAAGGCAAAGACAGGGACAAAAGTGACTTGGTAGCTCTTGCTACTTGGTTAGTATTGACCGTATTGACTGGATATTTTTCAGTGGCTGTTTTCAGCTCATTGTAATTGTTGCGGGAAATGAGCAATAGCCTAGTTAATGTCCTTACTCAAATTTGCTATCTGTAAATTAAAGCATAATCTGCACAGTGTTACTCTAGAATTGTGTGTCTTGCTACCACAACTTGTGTTTGCCTTAGCGCTCTGTTGTATTGTGCACATCTTCCTATTTTTAAGTGAGCCACTTATAGCAGTGGTTAGGCTACTGTGGAAAGACATACTGTGGAAGCTGTGTGTGTGTGTGTGTGTGTGTGTGTGTGTGCAAGAGAGAGACAAAGTGATTCACCCCTTCTTAGACTAAATCATTTATAGGCCTAAACAGGTTGCCTTGTGTCTTCTTGATTTCTGTTGTTTGTGTGATGTTGCCATCAGCTTAGATGCCTAGATGCTATGAATTATTGGAAATTTTGAATGCACAATTGATATACTTGGGTTTGACGATTTAAGCTGTTATACTGGTCAGCTTCACAGACTTCACAGACTAGTTTTCACTTGTTTCATAATATTCGTTGTCACCAGATGACAAATGTGAAGATCATACGGCTGCTGCCATGCTAGACACTTGGATGTCTCTAGTCATTGGTTGCCTGCTATCTGCTGTGCAAGGCCATGTGACATTTTGGGTAACTTATAGGACAATTATCTCTCATCCTCTATATCTCGTTTTTGCTCTCTGTCATTCTTAATCTCTCCCTCATTCTCTCATCTCATGTAGTGGCTCCCCCTGGTATTCCAATTTTTCTCTCTCTGTCTGTCTTTCTCTCTGTCTCTGTTTCTCCTCTCTCTATCTCTCTTTCTCTCATGTTCTGAATCCCAAGTGTGTCACTACCATCCCGCTGCCCTTGGGCTCGGCTCTCCAGTAATTGAATGAGAGGTGAAATATGCAGGTGCTTCAACCAATTCAGATTTCAAAAGTTAACAGCCCTCCAGTTGACCACCACCCGTTGCTAAAGAGCTTTGTAATGTAATAACAGAAAAGCCATCCTGTGTAATGTGGGAGGTCTCCACTGTGATCATGATACACAGTCCAGAATATGCACAGGCCCAGCCGTCTACCTGGGGAAGCTACTCAGGGGCTAAATGGACCATTCGTCTTATATCCTTCAGTTTGACACTGAAAGTAAACTACGCAGGTAAACTACATATTACAGACTAGAAGAGACTGTCTGGCATTCATTCATTTATAAGGTGTCTCATGACAGAAGTGTATGTAGGTAGTATTTACCCCAGTTGCCAAATGAGTTAATTCAAGCATCCAAATATCCAAATAATTCAAGCTTTTGAGTGTCCTGTACTGTTAGGTTTGAACAGCTTATTTCGCTTAGGCCCAGATACTAAGATACTGATACTAATGCCCTTGGGCAGTCAAATGACCCCTTTGATATATAGTACTGTATTCAGTTAGGTCCATTTCCCGGTCCGTCTCAGATTATTCAGCATGTCTCCTGAATTATTGCTGTCCTATACAGAGCATGGCAAATTATGCCACTGAAAGAGACATTAAAAAATGATAAACCAGCAGCTGTGAGCATCAGAATGTTATGTAATCAGGACTTAACAGTGTGTGTATGTGTGTGTGTGAGAGAGAGAGAGAGAGAGAGAGAGAGAGAGAGAGAGAGAGAGATGGCCATGCGGCTGATGTGAGAGAGAGGGAGCGAAGTGGCCAAGAGCTCAGTGACCATGCTGCATGAGACTTACTCTTATCCATATTGATGTTGCATACACCTCCCCGCAACACGGGGCTTGTTTTAGCCTGCTATATTAGGGTGGGCTGGTAGAAATAATAGGTGGGCAACTTGGGCGATAGGTAGCCCAGAGGTTAGAGAAGCAGACTACTAGTCCGAAGGTTGCCGGTTCAAATCCCTGGCCAGATGGCACAAAAATCTGGCAAAATGACAGCTGGCAACCGGAGGGTTGTCAGAGTCAAGATCAGATGCAAGCTCCTGCCCTCAGGCCTCTCCAGCTTATGGCTGTGTGTTTGTGTATGGGGTGTTTGGATGGGTTACATGCAAAAGATTAATTTCCCCATGGGGATTAATAAAGTAGTATTCTATTCTATTTTATTCTATTCTAATTTATAAACAATTTGAAGCATGGAAATTGGGAGGTAGTGAAGCAGCATTTCTAAGTTTGCTGCTACCCTATGATTTGAGTCAGTGGAGGGCAGATTGATTTACCCTAAAATAAAAAAAATCCTTCATCCAGATTTTAACATAATCAACTCCATACCATTTCTTTTCATTGGATGAGCTTAGTTCTCAAATAAAATTAAAACCTAATCCAGTGAGACTTCTCACCATAGCCAATATTTACAAAAATAGAAGGTAGTCTTATTCAGACTCAAACTGAAAAGTGACAAAGAAAACAACTTTGAAAGCAAATTGACTTACCCCAAAATAAAAAAATACCTTCATCCATATTTTAACATAATCAACTCCATAACATTTATTTTATTGGATGAGCTTAGTTCTCAAATAAACCATACTCACCATAGCCAATATTTACAAAACTAGAAGGTAGTCTTATTCAACTCAATCTGAAAAGTGACAAAGAAAACAACCCAATCAACTAACTCAAGCCTATATATATATATATATATATATACATATACATATATATGTATATATATATTTATATATAATACACATACATATACTGTATATTGTAGTGGATGCACCTTCATCATCATCATCATCATCACACATCTGGAAGGGCCTCGCATCCTGTGTGAATCTCTTCCCTGATAACAGATCAGGAATGTGGTTGGATCGTAAAGGAGGTCACTGACCTCTTGGTAAATCACTCCATTTTCACTCTTCAAAGATGGTACCAAGAAACAGACTCAGTAAACAACCATAAAACACCAACACACAGCCTATCTCTGATAAGCCCCTAGGCTCCAGGGAGTCTGAAATGACACCCATTGGAATGTTGCCAAAATAAGAAGAAATCTGTGATACAGACTAATGAAAATTTGGATATCACATTGTGATGGACTTTAATGTATGTCGGTAATTTTGTGTGTAACTGTGATGTTTTATATGATAGTTATTCATGGTATTCGTGTTGTGCATCTTTACATGGGACTTAGATGGCCATGTTTGATATTAAAATACTCAGTAATGTGTGCCGAATGCAATCAGGTTAATGTTATGACGGTAAAGTATATTGCATAGAGCTGGGAGACAAAACCTAAGTTTTGTGCATATGAAATGAGATTTTTCCCGCTGTAACACTACACACACTAACCCACACACACGCCCCCTCACACATCACAACAAAACCACATGCACACAAGCCCAACGCGGATTTCACGCCTACGTGGTCATGAACACGTTACAGTGAATCTACACAACTTTGCCTTAAACTTTGTCTCTGAGACTTTGTCTCCGAGATTCAACTCAACATCAGCTCCACGAGCCAAGAAGAAGAACCTGCTTCACCCTCCAACTGGTGAAGTGAGTCTGCCGCATCGGCCTGACAAACACACACACAAACGCCTATTCAGCGTGTGTGTCCTGCGTCTGCTAAGACATCGCTATTCAGCTAAAACGCAAATCTGACAATCATCGGATCCGCTGGTCGGCGAGAGCCTTGAGAGACCAGCACGTCATTCGTCCAGAACTTCGAGTGGGTCAGCCTTGAGAGACCCACACACCACCAACTCGCCAAGTGTGCAGCCTGCTCCGCCCCGCTGTGACCCTGCCGAGTTCAACTCAGAATCTTCGTTGGATCTTCATCACCTACCAGGCCCGTTGAGCTGAGATTCTTCACAGCCTCCCAGACTCTACGTGCCTCCTCCTCCTCCAGTCCCCGGTTGTGGCGTATGTATGATCATTGTCCGCTGGGCATCACGCATGCACTACACATAGTTATTCCATTACATGACACTCCACTTCATCCACTTAGTGTCCCCCCATGATTCGTAACTCAGCGCTCTGCAAGTCTGTGCATAATCAGATATAACTCCGTTATCGATTATTCAGCTTGTTCAGTGTTCAGGTATTATTGCCTTTGGTCCCACTTTTTAGCTGGGTCATATCCTCCAGCGTTCAATTTATACCATTGTGTGTTGATTACCTCATTACTATTATAAACGCATTTATTCATGTTACTCATTCACCACATTTCACTTGTATCTACCTCATATGCCTTTATTGATTTCACTGTCTATTGAGTGTGCTTTAGTAGAAATAAACATATTCTTTCACATAAAGTTCTCTCTTGTGTTTATTGTCTGGGTTTAAATTCAAGCAAGCTCGGAATTCATTCCTTCAAATGAGACTAATTGATTTGTCTGTTATCTGGTGCCCCATTCTTTAAATTCTATTGAACTAATTCTAAATTGTTTGATATCAGACACCATCAATACGTAACACCCACTACATCTTGGTGCGGCCCGCGTGAGGCGGACTTGCTTGAATTGCCCATACAATCAACTCAATATTCAGTGTTCATATGCAATAGCAGGAGATATACTGTATATGTGGCTCATGTGCTTGTGAACTGGAAGTACTGATTGTTGATGTTTGTGCCGTCAGAAGACGCTTAGGAAGTGCTTGAAACTGTAACTATTGCCTGGTTAAATAGCGGCTTAGTTGTGTGCATTAATATTAATGTTGCAGTATTGTGCGGCATCCGCCTTTGTACTGTAGAGTGAGGCATTTACGCCTGATTGTGCGTGTATCGCACCTTAGCCGATAATAGTGCTTTTGAGTAGTACTCAGAAAGTTACTACAGGCTCATTGTGTCTAGACTGTTGTTTTGAAGTGCTGATCTATACGGACGTGCCTGTAGATTTAGCCAAGCGATCGCATTGTGTAAAGTTCCGTGGTGGTAAAAGCTTAGCCCCCTTTTATCGTCTCTGCTGGGCCGCAGATCGGAACGTGTGGGTAAATCTCCGCTCTTAGTGAGCAATTGAGCGAGTTTGTTAACTTGTTGCATGCAGACTCAGCTGGAGAACTACTGTTTACCCTTAGCTTGCCAGCTAACCGTTAGTCGCGCTCGTAGCCGAACTAACTTCTCAAGCTGTGCTGTAAGCTGTTAAAGACCCTCTTGATTAACGCTTGAATAGACGAAGCTAACGTCGGGTCGATTGTGCCGCACAATCACCATTGTGAGCCATAGTGCCATAAGGTCAATTTATTGTGTGTAGCTTTTCTCTTGCTGGCCGCCGAGCCGCAGCTGCGAGTATTCCACTTCCGGTGTATCCAGGTCACCGTGGTGACGTTGCAGTAGACCACTCACGTTACAGCGCCAACCTCCAGCCGCGGAGGAACGTGTAACTGTTGGTGTGTATCTTATAAGCCCACCTGAGTGGCGAAATTGTGTGTTTCTTGCTTGTACGCTTGACACAAGATTGTGAATGCAGTGTACATTCACCCGAATAAAGTAATCAGACAATTAGGCAGACAATTTATTGTGTGGTGGTTTGGTTGGAGTGGCTCATCAGCAACGCCCAAGCATTGCTCCAGCTTACTAAGCTAACTACTGTAGCCTCCCCACAATAAGCAAGGTGTGCTAATGCTCTCCTAGCCTAGTTTAGCCTAGCCTAACCTAGCCTGACCTAGCTTGACCTAGCCTAGCCTAGCCTAGCCTAGCCTAGCCTAGCCTCCTAGCCTAGCTCAAACTAGCCTAGCTTTTGCTTACCTTAGCTAAGCTCATAGCCTTTAGCGTAACACAGGCCGTGCTCACCTAACAAATAGGGATTTCTAGCACCTTTGTCGCCTGATGCATGCTTACCTCAGCTAAGCTACTAGTTCGTACCACTAGCAGTATTCACAGAACTAGTGTCGCTAACAGCCCCTTTGCATAGCTGTGCCGACTGCCTTAGCCTAACACTAGCTGTGTGTGTTGAATGTTTGAATCAATTGGCTTACTGTCAACTCATTAGCATTGCTCAAGGCCTGCTAACTTTAGCAGTAGCATTACAGGAGCTATTGTTGCGTGAGAGAAGAGGCTTGCTAACACCCTGATTAGCCATTAGCCCAGATAGTGATAACTTGAATGCATGTCCCCTGTCACTAATTACATTGACTAAATTGATGCATTGGATTAACCCTGCAGAATACTACTTCAGTAATTAGCTGTCTGCATTAACCACCTGTTGAATGCGTGCATGTTGCATGCCTTCTGAACTGTACTTTAACAGTTATTTCTTAACTAGGGTTCAATAACCATTCTGAAAGTATTGTAGCTCACACGTGTTGCATGTGTACACCTCCTCATCAACCAGTGTATACAGCCAGAGCACACACGTAACAATAGTGAAGGAAGCCTAGCCTTAAAGTGCCTATCCATCCATAGATCAAAATGGCTCAGGGCCTTACCACTATAGAGCAGCTCGTGATTAATTTAACTGACACAATCAATCCAAATTATGTTGAGAAGATTAAAGATTACACGACAGATCAATTGCTCGATACAATCGAAGATCTCCGCGAGTCAGTTGACTTGAGCAAAGCAAGGGATAAAACAGCGACGATAAAATTCCTTGCGAGTCTCTCACTCGCTGCGCTTGCACTGACCAAGACCCTTCGAGCCGAGCTTGGTGCATCACAGAACATGACCGTGAGACAACAAGATGTCATCACGAAGCTTCAAAGTGACAAGCTTGCAACAGAAGGTAGACTAAACGAGGTGCGAGACCAAGTAAAAGTGAGTACAGGTAAGGTTGAACAGCTCACTAAAGAAACACAGGAGATGCAAACCCAAGTCGGACAGCTCATCAATGAAAATGACGAGTTGCAAGCCCAGGTCGATCAACTCACCAAGGAAAAGGAGTTGCTGCAAGAAGACCTCGAGGCGGAACAATCAGAGAAGGGTGGTGAAACCCTCTCTGGAGCCACCATGGTGGTGATTGATCTCCAAGCCCAGATCGCAGAAAAGGAGAGGCAGATTGAAGAGCTAAGCAGGCGTATGGATAGGGAACATGTTCTGCTAACAGAGGCAGACACCCACCATGCTCTTGAAATGGTGAAGCTCAGAGGCCATGTCACGCAACTCACCCAACAGCTTGATCAGTCTCAGCTGCTAGCTCAGGAGACCGACAGGGAACTCAGAGATGTGAAATTCAAATACGATGTTGAGAAGGAATCATGCGATGGTTACATCGATGCACTCCAGCAACAGAAGGATGTCATTCGAGAAACTAAATGTAAGTATGAAGACCTCCTAAGGAAACATGAGGCAACACAGTCTGAGCTTGACACCACCAAAAGAGAGTATGAGTACACCAGGGCCGAGAGAAGAAGACAGCAGGAAATCTTGAAGCATGTTCTCCCTGCTGCGACGTCGGCCAACACAGGCCAGGAGGACAGAACACCTCCTTATGGCTCAAACACATTCTATACCACAGTGGACGGAATCACATCTACCCCAGCTGTGGGAGGAGCCTCTTTGCCTCCTCAAATTCCCCGAGCAGACCCTCAGGAGGCGTATCGACTTTATCAGCCTCCAGTCCCAAAGGGTATGTACACCAGAGACCTAGACAAAATTGCTAGGAACATCTCAAGGTTCGACCCGGTCCTGGGTGGCTCAAATGATACTGCTATGTACCTTAGACAGTTGGAATACCACCTTCATAGACATCCAGAAGCACGAGTGGATGACAAGGTGTACCTCTTGAAAGCCACCTCCAGTCGAGAGGTGAACAGCTTCATCGAACGACAAGCTCCCATAGTCCAAGCTGACTACAACGCATTGACTCAAGCCCTGATGCGAGAATTTTCCAATATCAGCGACAACGAACCTGATTTAGCAGCCGCCATGGCTATCAAACAGTCCAAATATGAGACGCCCCATAGCTACTACCACCGCTTACGCAAGACATATTTCGGCAACAAGAATGAGCCAGGAATGGAGGAAGATAAGTCATTCAAACAGCTCTTTGTCCGCAATTTACACCCAGCCACAAGCCTTCATCTGGGTGTTGCTGCAGATGAACGCACATTGAACAGCCTCCAATTGCGTGAACTTGCTACTAGGGCCTTCAACAAACTGAAATCTTCACAGAGTAAATCTGCTGAACCCCAGATTGTGAGCATGGATGATGAGTCACGTATGAGGGAACTACAACTTGAAGGCGTCCCAAGCTCCCACATGCCACTCACCACCGTGGAAGCATCGCGGCCAACACACGGTAAGAACTCTAGGTTTCACTCCAGGCACACTGATTCTCTGAAAGACTCTCAGTCTGGTAAGTATAGAGTCGGAAACCGCCCCGCTAGCCAAAATGAACGCCAACCTGCACGTGACCGCCCGCGGTCACGAAACTTTGGCAATGATAGGACTCATCAGAGGTCCAGCGATTATCATCGTCGCGATGGGTCTCACGACGACAGGCGCCGCCAACGGTCATACCGTTACCGCCGTGATAGATCACCAGAGGACGGTGAACCACATAAGGAAAACCAGGAGCATGGTAAGACATCCAACGTGTTATCTCAAGACATGAAGACCCTGTGTAAAGAGTTCATGAGTGAAACAGTGAAGGAAATGCTCCGAAAGCGCAAGGAAAAGGATAACGAGCAAGCATGACTGGCGGCGGATCAGGATGTCGCATCTCCCCACATCAGTGACAGCTGTGGGCAGAGAAAGGCGCCTGATCCACCAAGGGGTGCACGCAAGCAATCCCAGACCCGCTTGCCCATCACAACTGAAACTAAGCAGAGCATTTTGGTGACTCAGACAATGGCCCCTGGCATCGGCAACAATGACAGCCCAGATCCTGGAGATTCAGACAATGAGTTGTACTTGGGAATAGATGATGAACGAGTCACCTCTCTGACACCTCCATCCACAGATCCCAATTCACATGCTGAGATGGTAACCAGGGATCTGGTCATGCCTGCCGAATCAGAAGCGGACGCTACAGTTCTTACGGTTCAACTAGAGTCAGACATGGCGCCTGTCAATGCAGAGATCCTAACGGTGAATGGAAGCCCTCCCTTCCGTCAGTTCTTATGTGACCTCACCAGGAAAGGGACAGGACGAAAGTTGTACCTCACAACCATGCTTGAAAACTCTTTAGTCTGCGAGGCTCTTGTGGACACAGCAGCGGACTTGACAGTCATGTCTAGTGCCTTGTACGAACAACTGCAGAAATCCTGTCGCTTGAATAACAGATATCTCAGACTGAACCAGTGTGAAGTTAGCGTGAGCGGCTTCACCCAAAACAAGACTCCCCTTGACCGGGTGATACTTGCTGAATTCAAAATCGGACCACTGCATCTTGTCCACCCAGTCTATGTGTCAAGAATAGACGCATTTCCAGTGCTTCTGGGGTTGGACCTCTTAGAACGGTTCGAAGCCTTGATCGACATCAAGAACCTTAAAATCTACGCTCAGGTCAGAGAGCCATTGCCCATTTCCGATAAACGGATGCGGGAAGTCCAATGCAATTCTCTGTGCATGAGCCTTCCAACTCAGACTGCCGCCCTTGAAAACGCCACTCTTGAATCAGCATCAGGCGGAACCAGTCAGGCTCCAGAGCCATGGCCACCTGCTGAGCTCATCCACAACCGAGACACATTTCTGTGCTCTTTGGATCCGTCACAGTCTGAAGGATACCGCCCCCTTGTGGTAAACGGCATTGAAGTGCAAGGTGTTCATGTTGAGGATGTCACATTGGCCCTCTGGGCAGAAAAATCTGCCATCAGCCTTGAACTCTTCTCCCAACTTGAAAAGGATCACTCCTGCTTCCCATTAGTGGAGAAAGCTGTCAGATTTCCTTTGGGTACAGTTCCCCAAACAACGGCTACTGCCAAGGGCATTGCCGCCATTCCTGTGCGTTGGGGAAAGAAGCACTTTGTTCACTACGTGCTGGTAGTGCCTGATCTGCCATCCTCTGTGTGCATCGGCTGTGACATGTTGGTCCGTTTGGGCGTTCAGCTCGACACCATCAACAACGCACTATGGTCTTTGGCCAGTGTGGCTCCAGATGCCTGCACCTTTGACCCAAAGCACATGCGCTCAGGACAGACAATACCTGACGCTTGTCAAGCCATCGCCGAGCACGCCGTCACCGTGCCAGCGCGTACCGCGGAAGTCGCAATTCGTCTAAATATGCAGAAAGACCAAAAACTTAATGGCACGTTGGCATACTTCCAACCTTCACCCACATTCTTTGATTTGGGCCTGTCTCTTGAAGGTACACCACTTCTTGAACTCCAATCCCGCTCCACCTATCTGTTGGTGCAGAACCTCACCACAACGGCTGTCGTGATCCCCAGGAATGAAGTTCTAGGCCACTTCATAAGTGCAGACTTCTATGACTTCGAGTTAACTGTTCCTGTGATTGGGGACATCCCCGCCGAACTGCAACCTGACCATCGACATGGCAATGTTGTGTTCACAAGCCCAGCAAAAGCCATCGCTCTTGTCACTCAACTTCCAGTCAGTCAAGATCTGGTGTGTAGGGTCGACTTAACTGACACCCAACATATGATTGTTCACACCATGACCGAAGGTTCTCCCTCAGATGATGACCAGGGACCTTCCGGTCCCACAATCCAGTCCTTGGACACCGAGAATGTCCACTTGATCTCCACCAAGCCACCGGATGGCATGGTGGAACCTTTCCCAGGTTTTGAGGCACAGGTACAGCAAAAGCTAGCGGAAGCTGATGCTCTCGAAACCGATGAACAGCGTGAACAGCTACGCAGACTCTTCTACAAATATGGGAACTCTTTCGCCAAAGACTCCTTTGACTGTGGCCTCGCCACTGTCCACACGGTGAAAATTCCCACACGCCCAGGCTCCCGTCCAGCCTTTGTGCGGCAATATAAGATCCCGCTTGCCGCCTATAAGCCAGTGCAGGAAATTCTCGACACCTTACTGGAACGAGGTATCATCAGGCCATGCAACAGCACATACAGTGCATGCCTGTGGCCGGTGCTGAAACCTAACGGCAAGTGGAGACCTACCATTGACTATCGCGAACTAAACAAACAGGTTCCTTTGTCCAGGTGGCCCATGACACAACTGGGTCAAGAACTCCCGAAAGTCCGGGATGCACAATTTCACAGTACGCTGGACTTGACGTCCGGCTACTGGAACCTGCACGTTGAAGAGGAAGACCAGCACAAGCTGGCATTCACTTTTGCAAACAAACAATACACCTTCACTCGGTGTCCCTTTGGGTACAATAATGCACCCGCTGAGTTCAACATCTTCTTGCATAAGGCTTGTCCAGATGCTGCCGCCCGCGGCACGATTATCTACGTCGATGACATCTTGATGAGGAGTCACATCTTTCTTGATCACTTGGCTGAGTTGGATCACGTCTTAGGCCAATTAACCACAGCCGGCGCTAAGGTCAGCATGGAAAAGGGCCAATGGTGCCGCCGGAAAGTTGACTATGTGGGCGTCCTTGTCGGCCCAGATGGCATTGAGCCACAGGCCAGTCGCATACAAGGCGTCCGCGATCTCAAGACACCCTCCAAGCTGACTGAGCTTCGGAGCTTCCTTGGCATTGTCAACTATTCAAGGCAGTTCATTGAGAACTATGCCGACATCGCCAGACCACTGACCTTGCTCCTGCACAAGGACACATCTTTTGTCTGGGGCAAAGCACAAGACCATGCCTTCCAGACCTTGAAAGACAAACTCTGCTCTGCACCTTGTCTGGTCTATCCGAACGCGGATAAAGAGTTCCACCTCGAAGTTGGATTCTCTGAGCACTGCCTCAGTGCTGGTCTCTATCAAAAATATGACGACGACAAAAGGGTAATTGGCTACGCTAGCAAAATGCTCCTCTTGAACGAGTGTAAGTATTCTGACTGTGAAAAAGCCCTCCTTGCGACCGTCTGGGCAGTTAAACACTTCACGTGTGTCATCGGAGGTCAAAAGGTCGTCATGGAGACTTGCCACCAACCCATCACTTTCCTCAACAGCCAGAGAATTAAGCATAGCAATGTAACAAGCTATCGCATTGCAAATTGGTTGTTGGCTTTGCAAAGTCATGACGTGCATGTCAAATATGCTCAAAACAACAAAGCCGCCTTGGGTCAAGGCCTGGCTGCCTGCACCGAGTGCATTCGGGGGGACGCTGCTCCAGCACCTCCGCAGCTCGACCCTCCACTTGAACCCTCTCGGCACCACTATCACGACGACAATGCCTGCCAAAGCATGATCACAGCCTATGTTGATGGCTGCTCTTTCCACCACAAACATGAACTCCAGGCCGGTGTGGGTGTGGTATGGATTGAGGATCAGCCCTGCACACCCCAGTGTTTTCAACTTGGGCCAAAATCCTCACAGTATGCCGAAATTGCTGGTATTCTCATTGTTCTGCAAACCGCTGTGAAACACGGCCTCAAGCAATTGGTCATTTGTACTGACTCCAACTACGCTAGGCTGAGTTTCATGTGCCACCTACCAACCTGGAAGCGAAATGGCTTCGTCACCTCAGCCAAGAAGCCCGTCAAACACAAGGAACTCATAATGGTATGCGACCATCTCGTGAACATGCATGACATGCAAGTTTACTGGAAGAAGGTCAAAGGCCATTCACGTCTGCCCGGTCTTGACAAGGAGCTCAACGACCGCACCGACATCCTTGCCAAGGAGGGAGCCGTCGCCGGCACCTCCTGGACATTCTCTGAGGAATGGCTTCCTAATGAGCCTCCTCCCATAATCCTTGCGGTGACTCGTGGCCAGGCAGCCGAGACCGCTGCCCAGGCCCACACCGATCCAACCGCCTACAAAAATGACTTTGTGGCAGTTTCACTCGCGCCACCATTCACTGACTCGGATCTTGTCTCCATGCAAGCTCGAGACCCAGCCATCCATGCTATGATCCGACACCTGACCTACCCTGATGACCACCCCATCTCTGATGAAGACAAGCGCGATGTTCTTGACCTCAAGCACCTGTATACTGCAAAACGCAACTTGAGGCTTGAGAAAGGTCTTCTCGTACATGTCTCCGAGCAACTAACTTCACCTCAGCTCGTTGTTCCTCGGAGCCATCGGGGGGTGATGCTCGTCCATGCGCATGACACGCCCTGTGGCGGCCACAGAGGCGTCAAAGCAACTTGCGACTCATTGCGCCAAGTAGCCTACTGGCCACACATGCAGCAAGATGTGGCTGACTACGTCAAAGGCTGCCTGGTTTGTTGCCAGTTCCAACCTGCCAACGCCAATCACAGAGCCCCTTTACAACGTAGAGGTGTCGCTTTTCCTTGGTCTGACCTGCAAATCGACTGGGTCGGCCCTGTCCCCACTTCGACAAGACAAAATAAGTACTTTCTCACTGTGACGTGTGCCTTCACCAAATGGGTAGAATGTCTTCCTGCCCCTAACGACACGGCACACACCACTGCCCAACTGCTGATGAACCACGTGTTCTCCAGGTATGGGTTGCCCACTCGCGTGGACTCAGACAGAGGAAGCCACTTTACCGCAGCAGTCATGACCGAACTTTGGCAAATCCTGGGTGTAAAATCCCAGGTGCACATTGCTTACCACCCACGAGCCTCAGGCCAGGTGGAGCGTGCCAATCGAACAGTTGTCAGCATGTTGAAGAAATATGTGTCGGCAAACCAACGTGACTGGGATGTCAAGCTGCCTTTGGTGTTGATGGCCATCAGGGCCACACCCCATGCAGCGACGGGGGTCTCCCCCTTTGAAATGATGACGGGAAGACGGATGACACTCCCGTTGCATCTGCTGTATCAGCCAGGAGACACCAATGTCACTACTGCATACACCACCCACCAATATGTCTCAGACTTGAAAGCGCACCTGAAATCCACCTTTGCCTTTGCACAAAAGAACTTGCAACAAAGCGTCGAAGGCAGGAAGGCTTACTATGACCACAAAGCTTCCCACGATGAACTCCAAGTGGGGGACAAGGTCTGGTATTACATTTTCAGCCACCCAGTGGGGGTCTCCAAGAAATTTCTGCCCCATTGGGCAGGCCCCTATGAGATCACTGAGAAACTCTCCCCAGTGGCCTACCGAATCAAGGTCAGCAGGGGACAACAGGACCCCACCTTTAAATGGGTTCACAGGAACCAAATCAAGCTGCACAAAAACCCCATGGGACGCGTAGGGGCATTGCCTGCTGTAGATTAGAACAACCCATAGAATTTTTTCACTGCACCGCTGTGTGCAATCCCCTCAACAACCCCTGCCGTTGTGTGATTAGTAGTGTAACCGTTAGTGGCCGAGTCACCTGGCAACTGTCCAGGGTGCCCGCAATTAATTTTAGTGACAGTAAGGAACACTCCCAACAACCATAACTGACCATCGGGTCAATTCAGGGTGCGCTAGAGCACACCTGTCCTGATACGTGTGAGAACCCTCCAGCTTGGCTAGCTTCGCACCTGTGAAATAACCCGTGCTGTGACTAACTAACCTCTGCCGTCAGCTGATCTGCTTAACCAAATCTCACTAGCCAGAGTCATGTGTGGTGTGCTGTCTAACCACCGCGCTTCATCTGCTTGCATGCCCCTCTCTGTTGTCCTCAGGATGGAGATTTTCTGGTTGATGCTGATCCTATGCTGTGCGTCGGTGACCCCCCAGTCTGGTGTCGTGTCCCCGGGACCCACCTCAGGCATTGTCCTGCGTGAGCAACAGGGGCTTTTGATCACCGAATGCAAGACACACATACAGCGAGTTTATGTCCGATTAAACCCAAAGGAAGTGTACAAGAAACACATTAACATTGGCCGTGACACAAGTTGGGCTAGTCAGAATTGGGCCAGAGATCAACTCAGCCATGCTGAAGTTGACACCACACACATGTTGCACCAGCTTGAGAAGTTCACGGTTACACAAGCGGAATTGCATGGCTCGCCGCGATCTAAACGTTTTCTGGGTGGACTGTTGACAGCTGCCTCTGCCATTGGCTCCCTGTTTTCCATCGGGACATCCACAGTGAATGCAGTCCGTCTTTCCACTGTTAAACAACAGATCACCGATTTGCATGCAGAACTGCCCGAGATTCGCCAACAGATAACTGAGCAGACTTCAAAGCTCCAGACGATTGGTAGAACCCTCCAAGACACCATAGTTGTCCTTAACACCCACAGCACTATTATCAATAAGACCCTTCACTCTGTAAGTCATTTACTAGAGGTAGTGCACTATGACGTTGCCCACATGCAAACTGTTAGTATGTTAATGATGGACATGCTCAGAGAAATCAGTTCCTCCATTGACAATCTAGCCATGAGCCGCATACCTTCTTATCTAGTACCCCTTAGCTTGGTGCAGGACATCCTCACAAGAGCCACCGCTAATGAAGCTAATTCCTTGCAGGTACACTTAGCCTACAGCCTAGGTAGTGCTCTTCCCTTGTATGTGAATCCAGAGGCTCGAGAACTGGCCTTTCTGCTTAGCCTCCCAATAATTGACAAGAGGAACATCTACAGGTTGAAAGATGTGGTGAATGTTGGCATGTGGCGGGGTGACACTCATGTAAAAATCAACACCCCTCCAGTTGTAGCTTACCATGATAGCAACCCAAACTTGCATTTAGTGCCTAACCTCATGATGTGCACATTGACTAAAGACATCCATTATTTGTGTCCCAGCAAACCTTTCGTCAGGGACGACACTGACAGATTGTGTGGAATTCGACCGTTGAGTGACACCTCACGTTGCAGAGCCCAGGTTACTCCCCGCTCTGATGTCACCGACACGCAGGTAGAACTAGTTGGAAAACGGTGGCTAGTGAATTCACCTGCGTCCTCTGCCACCCTCACGTATGGAAGATATGACACTGCTAACAAGATCACTCTGCCTAACCACACTATGTGGATTGAGGTCCCACCGGAGGCAATCCTCCATATTTCGGACCTAGCCCTCTATCCGCTGCCCAAGGAAAGCTATGAGAGCGAAATTGAAATTCCTGATGCCTTTGGCGAACACCCTCTCGAGATCGACCCCATTCTGCAGGACCAAATTGATTATAAAGGGACCAAGGCTATTGATTTGAGTGTCCTGAACTCTGTTCTGCATGTTACCCCAGTGCAAACAAACGATGTGTCCTTTCTCCATGCCTGGTCGACTGCAGACAGCCTTCTGTGTGCATTAGTAGTTCTTGGCTATGTTCTAATTGGTATGATCGCGTACCGTGGCAAGCCACACTTGCAGAGCTGCATGAATTGCTGTAAGAAGCAGGGTCTCACCATGAGCCTTAGAGAGTCAACACAGGGTCCCAAGACTGACAATTATGATAGCCGAGACACTGACCCTGTAGAACTCCCGAGCCTGCGTGCCGCCCACTCTGGCGCTGCCCCTCAGCTGCTCATCAATGAGTCAGGTAGCATGCCCTCACTGATGCTTCCCTTTTAGCCATGATATAGGCTCAGTTAGATATCGCCAGTAGCGTTAGGACATTGAATATAGTTATTAGTACATGCATACACCTAGTGCATGCCGAGTAGGCAATGTAGCGGTAAGATTTAGTATATGTGTCCATCACATCACTCCACCACACACACTCATTTGTGTCAAGTATACTGTGAACATGGACACACCTCACTGCCCATGCCTGATGATGATCATGCTGTATGTCAATGCTGCTTGTCTGTGCCCTGCAATGCTGTTCCAGTTTCTTCCAGTGATACATCATTGCCGGACAAGTGGGGGATATGTAGTGGATGCACCTTCATCATCATCATCATCATCACACATCTGGAAGGGCCTCGCATCCTGTGTGAATCTCTTCCCTGATAACAGATCAGGAATGTGGTTGGATCGTAAAGGAGGTCACTGACCTCTTGGTAAATCACTCCATTTTCACTCTTCAAAGATGGTACCAAGAAACAGACTCAGTAAACAACCATAAAACACCAACACACAGCCTATCTCTGATAAGCCCCTAGGCTCCAGGGAGTCTGAAATGACACCCATTGGAATGTTGCCAAAATAAGAAGAAATCTGTGATACAGACTAATGAAAATTTGGATATCACATTGTGATGGACTTTAATGTATGTCGGTAATTTTGTGTGTAACTGTGATGTTTTATATGATAGTTATTCATGGTATTCGTGTTGTGCATCTTTACATGGGACTTAGATGGCCATGTTTGATATTAAAATACTCAGTAATGTGTGCCGAATGCAATCAGGTTAATGTTATGACGGTAAAGTATATTGCATAGAGCTGGGAGACAAAACCTAAGTTTTGTGCATATGAAATGAGATTTTTCCCGCTGTAACACTACACACACTAACCCACACACACGCCCCCTCACACATCACAACAAAACCACATGCACACAAGCCCAACGCGGATTTCACGCCTACGTGGTCATGAACACGTTACAGTGAATCTACACAACTTTGCCTTAAACTTTGTCTCTGAGACTTTGTCTCCGAGATTCAACTCAACATCAGCTCCACGAGCCAAGAAGAAGAACCTGCTTCACCCTCCAACTGGTGAAGTGAGTCTGCCGCATCGGCCTGACAAACACACACACAAACGCCTATTCAGCGTGTGTGTCCTGCGTCTGCTAAGACATCGCTATTCAGCTAAAACGCAAATCTGACAATCATCGGATCCGCTGGTCGGCGAGAGCCTTGAGAGACCAGCACGTCATTCGTCCAGAACTTCGAGTGGGTCAGCCTTGAGAGACCCACACACCACCAACTCGCCAAGTGTGCAGCCTGCTCCGCCCCGCTGTGACCCTGCCGAGTTCAACTCAGAATCTTCGTTGGATCTTCATCACCTACCAGGCCCGTTGAGCTGAGATTCTTCACAGCCTCCCAGACTCTACGTGCCTCCTCCTCCTCCAGTCCCCGGTTGTGGCGTATGTATGATCATTGTCCGCTGGGCATCACGCATGCACTACACATAGTTATTCCATTACATGACACTCCACTTCATCCACTTAGTGTCCCCCCATGATTCGTAACTCAGCGCTCTGCAAGTCTGTGCATAATCAGATATAACTCCGTTATCGATTATTCAGCTTGTTCAGTGTTCAGGTATTATTGCCTTTGGTCCCACTTTTTAGCTGGGTCATATCCTCCAGCGTTCAATTTATACCATTGTGTGTTGATTACCTCATTACTATTATAAACGCATTTATTCATGTTACTCATTCACCACATTTCACTTGTATCTACCTCATATGCCTTTATTGATTTCACTGTCTATTGAGTGTGCTTTAGTAGAAATAAACATATTCTTTCACATAAAGTTCTCTCTTGTGTTTATTGTCTGGGTTTAAATTCAAGCAAGCTCGGAATTCATTCCTTCAAATGAGACTAATTGATTTGTCTGTTATCTGGTGCCCCATTCTTTAAATTCTATTGAACTAATTCTAAATTGTTTGATATCAGACACCATCAATACGTAACACCCACTACAATATATATATACTTCTCCTTTTATAGTGTCCTGCTTGGGCTTTCGGCTCCTCCCAACCTACATGACATTTCTCTAGGACTTAATTTTATAACTCCTGAACGGTAAGTGATACAGACTTGAAACCAACTCCTAGGGTGGGGTTTTCCTATGCGCTGAACACGCTGGTCGCTACGACCTTCGGTTCCTGAGATATAAAAAATGTTGAAACTTTGTGAAATATTCCAAACTTTTTTTGAATGCTGTCTATGACAGCTATATCAAAGGAAGACACTAGGGGTGCCAAACTTGGCACACATGGGCAGTGGGAAGAGATGATCACACACACCAAATCTGTTGGCTGTACCACTTACGGTTTGGGAGTTATGAGAAAGTGTCTCTGTTAAAAATTACGTATCTGTTCAAAAAATAGGTTAAAATTCATTAGCCTGGTAAGACCATCCTGATCACGTGACCTCACATTCTGTTTCGCTCCACAGATGGTCGATTTCCTGAAATTACAACGTAACCGGGCCAATCAGAGGCTGCGTCGTAGTTGATGAAGTAACCAGGCCAATCAGGGACTGCATCATAGTTGATGACGTGAAATACAGGCTGCCGCTGGCAAAACAGTAATGGCATCTCCCAAAACAATGAGCGGTAACATTAACGTTAGTAGAGTAAACACAGCCTTAAGTGCAGTTACTGCAGAAATAGCACAATAACAACAATTAAACAAGAACAAGAGTATGCACTAGCGGAGTTTCTCGACAGAAAATAAATTTTCGCCGAACTGATTGGCTAAAGGAGTTTGTCTGTCAAGGCAAGTACTCCCGCCCACTCTAGAAGTCCAGAATGTGAGGTCACGTGATCAGGATGGTCTTACCAGTCTAAAAATTAATAAATCCAAGAACAGTAAGTGATAGCAACTTGAAACCAACTCATGGGGGTTGGGGAGGGTTCATGTACCCCGAACACGCTGGTGTTGGTCCCTAACGGCTACGACCTTCCGTTCCGGAGATATAAAAATGACACTTCGTGAAATTTTCTAAACTTTTGAATAACTAACTTTTTGAATGGAGTCCATGGCAGCTATATCAAAGCAAGACACTAGGGGCACCAAACTTGGCACACATGGACAGTTGGAAGAGGCGATACCACTCACGGTCAGGAGTTATGAGAAAATGTCTCCATTAAAAAAAAATTAATTTCACTAAGTGTCAAGGGCAAAATCGTTCCCCCAGAAAGTGTTTAGGACCACGTTTCAGGCCATTTGGAGTGGATTGGTCCCCATTTCTAGTGTTGTAAGTCACTTTGGATAAAGTAAATGAATGGAATGTAATGTAGGTCAAACTATGAGCCTTCGCTAGCAG
The DNA here is from genome assembly GCF_046629955.1 of Centroberyx affinis. Lineage (NCBI taxonomy): Eukaryota > Metazoa > Chordata > Actinopteri > Beryciformes > Berycidae > Centroberyx > Centroberyx affinis. Next base: position 213,724 of record NW_027280178.1, on the reverse strand, counting down.
CACAGCATTCACGAACTGAGAGAATGGGTAAACTTTCTAGAAAAGTCACTGTAATTATATCTTTAAAAAGGTAGTAGTATGGTATCTGTTAGTGTGTGGAACAATAGTAATCACCAATTAGTGATTATTGCTGGGGGCAAGGAATTTGGGTAGACACAGATCATTCTCCTCAGTCTGTCCTTCTCCCTTCATCGAATACATTTGAGTTGATGCAAATGGTCTGCTGATGGAAATTTGCTAGTAGCTAAATCTGGTGCAAAGCATCTCCTTTCTTTTTTGTACATGATCCCTTACTTATACTACTTATATATATATATATATATAATTTTATTTTATTTCATTTATTTATTTCATTATCTATTTTATTCTATTAACTAATATTGTTACTCACATTATTTGTTGTTAATTTCATTCCTTAACATTGTCTTTCATAATCGTAATTGTGCTTTGGCAACACATGTCAAATGTCATGCCAATAAAGCCTACTGAATTGAATTGAGAGAGAGAGAGAGAGAGAGAGAGAGAGAGACAGAGAGGAAGAGAGAGAGAGCAGCGGTGGTCGAGCGAGCTAGAGAGTGAATGAAGAGAGAGAGAGGAAGAGAGAGAGAGCAGCGGTGGTCGAGCGAGCTAGAGAGTGAATGAAGAGAGGGAGCGGTGGTAGCGAGAAAGCCGGTGAATCAGAGAAATAAAACGTTATTTTCTGATTGTTTCCCAAATAAACACGCCCACACCCCCGCACAACCCTGTGGAAAGTGCCACAACGCCTGATTTGGTGTGAATAGGGCCACACTGCTTCAGAGCTCTGTGTGTTTGTGCCTGAACACGACGAGAAGGGGGGGTGGGCAGTGGGCGACTTTGGAGGCGGGCTGTAGGCTGCCCACCCAATCAGTAGTTAGAAACAGTACTGGTATTTTCTGTGCTATTTTTTCCATTGGCTGAACAAAAAAAAAACTTTCTTAACTTTTGATTGGGTGGGCAAGATGCACGTTTGGGTGGGCTTAGCCCACTCCTGCCCATAGCTACCGCCGGCCTTGCCATAACGTTGACTTAAATGTTACTATTTAATGCTTTATTCATAGTGTTTGAGGACTTTAAATGTTCTGTACAATATTTACAGTATAAGAGGGGAGTTCGACATTTTATGCATCAAATTAAGACAGACAGTAAGGGCTAGACCATAAATGATATCAAAGGCCATACTAGCTGCCTATTTACCGCTGCTACTTCTAGGGTGTTCATGCAGTGGAGGGGCAGTATGCTTGGAGTGAGAAACACAAACAAGCACTTACTGACACAGCATGTTCTCTACACTGCTGTACAATACAAATATCCAACGGAGAACCATGTGTGGAAGTGTGAATATGAGTTCAGAATGTTGTTTATGCACATCAAGTAAGCAGTCAGTAAGCGAGCCATGTGTCACACTGTGGCTCTGTGTGGTAATGGTTATTGTATCTCCTCTGCAGGAGGATCCATAGAGTAGCACAATGCGTCACGACTTAAGACAATTATAAGACAGCTGTGAAATGTCTACATATATAATATGGTAATGATTACTTTTGTGGCCTGTGGAATTAAAGCATACATCAAAAATCCAATTAAAACACTGCATGAGATAGCCAAGTTTGCCCATTGCAGAAAATGAGTGTTTCCTCCCCCCCATATATATGTTAAATGTAAGCAATCCATAGAGGTTGAGCGATAGTCAATTAGATCCAGAATCATAAAAATCGAATGGTGCTGATGACTGAATTCAGGGAGGAGGATTCTTCAACTTTTTTTCTCTCTGTTGGTATGTAAACATAGAAGAGCTGGGGTACAGGACACTGTACATCCATGGCACTGACATGTCTTGTGTCAATGAGATTACAAAACAAACCAATGCACTATGGAAGGATTAAAACTCTCGTGACTCCTTCTGGCATGCCCACCTCTTACATCTTTGCTTTCACTCTGACTGACTCTTATGGAGGGACCAGATGGTCTGCAATGACCTGACCATGATCTTTGTCAGTCTGTAAAAAAAAAAAAAAGAAAATTACTTACATAAGGATAAAGCGGTTGTTTTGTTATAACCAATATCACTTAAACCACTTTCCTTTCCTTTTTTCTCCTTTTTTTCCTTTTGTTCCATAGATTGTGGTTTATTAAAGTAGAATCCATGTCCTATGTACTATGAAATATAATGTTATATGAGATTCCCTATGGTTTTGGGTTTGGAACTATGAGATGGTGACATGCTGACTTTCCTTCCCCATATCAAACAAGACAAAAGCTAGCTTACCAGCTAGGTAGACAGTAGGTTAAACAACATGATCAGGATGATAGTAGCCAGCAATCTAATTTGCTAATTAGTTGACAGCCGTCTTGCACACTGGCCATTTCACAAAGGCAAAGAAGAGTTTTCTTTTATTTTCACACTTTTACAAAAAGGGATTCAAATTGGTCAGGGAGCCTCTTTGACATTACACAACTTGTAATAACAAGTGTAACAAATGAACTACTGTTCTGGCACTGTGACTGGTAAGATTTGACAGTAAGCCTTTGATAGTTGGTTGTAATGTGCATAATGTGTAGGCAATATTACCCTGGTTGGAGATGCCCTCCATAGACCACAATTGAAATTTTTGATTGGGTTATACGAAAGTCTACTTATTCTCCCCCTAACATTAGCCAACACAGGTTACCATTTTTACTAGGGTGGAACTGTTTACTGGTGAGCTGATGGCACATGAGCGACACTGGCTACTAAACCTTATTTGATGATATAACTAGAAGGGCACTCCACCTCCACCAAGGTTCATGCTATTATTGCTTGTTCGTGAGTTGGATCTGGATCTGCTCCAAAATTAATAATAATTTAATGGGTTCTTCCTTGGCCTATGCTACACCCTTCCACAAAGTTTCATGAAAATCGGGCCAGTAGTTTTTCCGTAATCCTGCTAACAGACAAACAAACAAACAAACTTCCGTGGATGTGTGGTTGTCTGAACCAGGGGCGTTGTTAGGATTTCAGAACATCCGGGGCTCAGCCCAGAGGAAGTCACAGAACCGATAGTCCGGGGGCATCCTCCCCTGGCAGAAAATGTTTTAAATTTCAACAGCAAAATGCATCAATCTGGTGTAATTTGACATGAACATACATGGGTGTTAATGAAGCAGCATAGTAAACAGTTTGAGCAGCAGTCTGTACAGGCCAACAGTGATACAGTATATTCTAGTCTGTCTCTCTCCTCAGGCCTCCTGAATTCTTCTCTTGACACTTATTTGTCTCCTCCCCTCATCTCTCTTTGTCTCTGTCTCCTCCTCTCTCTTGTTCATTTCAGGTTTTGCAAAAAATGAAATAAAAAATTACATTTTAATAAATACATTTTACATTTTTTTTTTCTCACGTTTAAGGGAAACAATGTCTTAAGTTGAAAATAATATAGATGTTTCATGTGAAGAGAATTAGTTTTTGCATTTAATGTTTGCAGCCCACATAAGTAGACCTGAATGGGAGGATTCAGTAACTAACTGACTAACCAGCTGACTGGAGAAATAGTAACATTTTGTTTACAGTGATCCAATATTATACTGAAGATGTTGAGCTAAAAAAAAAAAAAAACTGCTGTCACTTGTAGGCATCTAACCATGAAGCTATCCACCAAGTGTCAGTCCAAGCTAACACTCCAGTGTCCAAATGGCCGCCTATGTTAGTCTACTCCCCACCACACAGCTGCCTGATTTTTGCTGTCTTTCCAGATATGGATAATCAATCACTTGATTAAACTAACCTATAACATATTTTACCTTTCTTCCTCTTTTGAAAACGTGAAGAAGATCCATAACCTGTCTTGTCTTTTCCTGACATTGTGTTTCCTGGCTGTAGCCCACCTTGCCTTCTCTGACCTAGACTAGGACCGACCGATTAAAATCATCCATAACGTTGCCTATTCCTTTAGTTCGACTCAAACTACACAATGACAGATTGGCAGAGCCCCCTACCAAACAGACACACATAGCAAGCAGCGACAGGTGAGTTCGATAATCATATGTAAATGTGTGCCTTGGAAATACTTGTTCATAAATGGCGTGCCTTGTGACAAAAACGTTTGAGAACCACTGAGCTAGACTTCTTCACCAACCTGAGCTTGTAGATGAGGCAGTGGCACTCTCACGTCCAGACTCATCTGCTGCTACAGCAACAGGAGATAACGCTTTCTCCACCTCCTCTAGCCTCACCTGCGCCTTGTTGCCTTCATCCTTTTTCTTTTTGAAAAAGCTTCTTATATCCATAGCCTTCAAGTCTTGCCTTAGTGAATTAGCTATTTTTTTATTATTCTTATTTTTGTAAAAAAAAACAAAAAAAAAAAACAAATTGAGATCCGGGGCTATTCATAAAACATTCGGGGCAGTAGCCTCTGATGCCTAGGCCTTACGACGCTGCTGGTCTGAACATAATTTAAAATACTTTTCGCTGCCAGAGGGGGAGATGAAGCAGGGAAATCCCAGATTTCTGCTTTAAAAGAGAGGTAGAAGTGATTTTCATGAGAGAAATTATTTTGAGTAGAGGGGGCTAGGACACAGAGGGTTGTTGCGGATTTAACAATTTGGCTTTTTGTTTAAAGGCTACTTTGTATACAGAGGGCCCACAGAGCGCACAGTTCTGCAAGGGTGCCGTCCATAGAGACGCCAGAACTGATCAAGGCTAGATAGTTCGGAATTGATGGTCAAATGCCAGTGCATTGACGCTGTATATACATGCCAGAGATGTTTTACAGCCTAGGTGCCCTCAAGGATAGACATTTTCCCTCCCACAGGAGTGGGAGTTGTGGCTGCAGCTGGCTGATGGGGAGACCTTATCAGAAGGTCAAGGAGGATATATGGAGGACAGCTTTACACTATTGAGTAGAGAGTCTTCATCACAACCTGGGTATTGTTGTTGTATTCTCTTCCTCAATGGAGCACGTTCCTTTAATAAATTCCATAAACCACAGTTGTCGTCCAGTCTGCTTCTTGAGCAAAAAGCACCAGACCTGGATCTGGGTCCCCAACATCGGTGACCTGAAGTACTTCTGGAAATGATGATAACGGCTGGCAGCAGATCAGCAGAAGGGAGTGTAGGAGTGGAATGACATGGGAGACTGTGCATTGGGGGTGACAGCCATGTTTCGTGAGACCCACTGTGAGAGAACTGTAGCATCCAGGCAAGAGCTGACTGAAGTTTGAACTGGGCAGAGTCCCTGGTGAGGAAAGGTCTGATTCAAAGGATGTTGCACAGTGCAGACCTAGATCATAGGGTTGTGGCTGCAGTTTGGGGCTCACACTGCAGTTTACTGTTAAGAATCACACCAAGACTCTTGGCGGTCTGTGCTGGGGTTGCCATAGTCTTGTCAGTAGTGATACAAACACCCAGGGAAAAAAGCAGTTCAGTCTTGTTGAAGTTGAGTTTTGGGGTGGTGGGCAGACATCCAAATGGAGATGTCAGCAAGATAATTGGAAATGTCAGCAAGGCAAAATGAGATGAGTGTCAGAGGACAGAAAACTGGAGCTGAATATCATTGGCATACCAATGGTATGAGAAGTTGTAGGATGTGATGACAAGAAGATGTGGGATTTAATCTGAACTCATTTAATCTGACATCATCACAAAACACTGCGGATGAATAATGAGTAATAAAAAATATTTTTAGATGTGAGAGAAGTCAGATATCAAAAACTGGAGGGCACATGCCACCCCCTCAGTGTGAAGAGGCTCTGCTAGCAATTTGACATGTTTTAGTCATCTAGTTTTTCTTTTAATTGTCAACATTTCTGGTTTAGGTACAGTTTTCCGAAAATCCATGTGCCCGCACTGTGTGACAGAAGACTCCCATATGCACACAAGGTATGACACACACACACACACATACACATATAATTATATACATAAATTCAGAATATTAATTAAAAAAAAACACAAACTCCCTCAACTGGGCGATAGTGTTTCCCTAGGTGTCTGGTCCAGTGAGAGCGATATAAGGGACAGAGAAATAACCCATCCAGAGGCAATGTTCTCAAATCTGTGTTTACAGCTTGCCAAGTGTGATCATTGTAGCCGTGAAAAGTGCAGCACTGCATTCTGTCTATACTGTACTATACATGCCTAGTTTCATTTGAGACCCACCTCACTATAGAACTCTTGTCATCAGTACTGTGGGCAAATCGAAAAAACCTGTGTTCACATAAAACTCCCTGAATTTAATCTTAGGGTAACTGCTTCTAGGGTGCAAAATCAATAGTTTTTCACTGCTGCAAATTCAAATATCGAGTGACAATGAAAGGAAATAAAGCGTCATGATAATAGCTTCCCTGCTAAACAATATAGCTTGGTGTACTGGTGCATGCTACCACAATTGGGCCATAAATTCACTTATACCCAGGGCCAATTCTGGCTAATGCTTCAGAACTAATAGAAATGATGATGAGCCATATTAACAGCCCGTCCTGGTCCTGATCACCAGGAGCCACCACGACCCATCATCCTAAGATAGAGAGGGAGTTGAGAGTGGACAGAGGGATGAAAAGAGATGAGTGGAGGAGGTAAGGAAAAAGGGTGAAAGGGGAGGAGGGAAATGTAGGTGGGTTAAGGCAGAAGAAGAGGATAGGAGGAAGGAGGTGAGGCATGATGGGCAGAGAGCTTCAGGGAGCTAAGGAGGAGAAACTAATTTGTAACAGCATTCATCCGAGATCAAGGTTGCTACGACTACTGAAACTACAAATGAATCTTTGCCCTGAAAGTATCCTTACCTAATAGTGTGCTTTCGCGCAAAAGATCATATTTTTGGTAACACCTTACTGCATTATTTCAGCTCTGTGAAGTGTCAAGTTAGTACAAAGAGTCTGCCGGAGAAATAGAATCTCTTCTTATCGCTTGTTTTTCCTGCATGGATTCCCACGGTCCAACCATCTGCTCCTTGGCTCTATATTTCAGCCCACCCAGACCAAGAAATATGAAGCACACTCTCCATGACTAAAGGATTTAAACCACCCATCTGACATGGGGGCTACCAACAGTCCTGTCAGTTTTACTGATGGTTGATCAGGGCAGCAGTGATGTGTGATGAGCAGTCAGGCTCCAATTCACAAATAACTTAGATTCCCAAGGAAAGTTTTCCTATAATCTCTTCCTTTCTCCATTTCCTCCATCCATTTATAACTGTTTACCATCCTACATACCTCATTTTCTCATCACATAATAATCACATCATCACATTATAAACCCCTAATGCTCCTTCTCCCGGTCCTCTTCTCTCCTCCCTTCCCATGCAGCCCAGCTAGCTATTTGTTATAGAGACCGGTGGATTCAGACCAGCGCCTCGTGAGTATCTGGACCTGATGGGTGGAAAAAGAGGAAGGATGAATTCAAGGAAGGACGCAGTGACAGAGAGAATGTGTGTGTGTGTGTGTGTGTGTGTGTGTGTGTGTTTGTGTGTGTGTGTTTGAGGGCACGTGCAGGTTGGGGGGGGTAACAATGAGGACAGAGATAGAGAGGAGGGGAGCGAGGGAGAGAGAGAGAGAGAATGGCAGGGAGGAGGGATGAAATGTGGCCATCCCAAGGACACTGCACTGAGGTTATATTTATTGATCGCACCGCCATTGAGGGAACATGTGCAGTGACATGTAGAAGAAGAAGAATCCAATCTAACAGTGATAGTTGCTCTTTCTTGTTTATTCATTGACGGAGGGGCAGGAATGACAGTGTCTCAAATCAGCTTAGTGTCCAGATTTTGATAGTTTCCATGGTGAATCTGTTCGGTTGTGCTTCTAGGATTTTGACAAAAATGTAATGCAATTATTGCTGTCCAACAGTACCTTGGATGTGTTAAGAAAGTCATGTTTTTTTTCTTTTTCTACATCGTGAGTCGTGATTATCGTGTTATGTAGCTTTTCAAATATGATATGAATCATATACTGTCAGCACAGCCATCATGTGATTATACAAAAACATATATCCATTAAAACATTTGATCTTCCAGGTTCTCTTCTGTGGTGTAGAGGGGCTTGTTTACACCAACTGAAAACCAAGACACCCTCACACAGCACATCTCTTTACACCTTCTGTGACTCACCAGTGAACCTTTGAACAGCTGGTGTAGGAGAGCGAGAGAGAGAGAGAGAGAGAGAGTGTCACAGTGACATGAGGTGAGGGAAATCATTATCACTGAGATGACGGGAAGAAAACTCTGCATTAACCTGCTGCCACGAGAGTGAAGGGGTGAGAAGTAAATCGATGATGGCCGTGCTCTACTTGCTCCGCTTTGCCCTCCTGGCTGGTACATCATCAATCCCTGATATTAATTGGGGAAAAACCTGAGAAACAAACAAATTATGTACTTAGCCAAAATATATCTGTCATAAGAAGATGCCTTGTAGTTGGGATTTCCTGGTAACTTTGTGGGCTGCGGTGAATGTCACTCACTTGGATTGTGGGTTTGGGTGTAGCTCATGACCTTTATCCCATGTTGTACCCTATTTCTCTTCCATGTTGCTGTCCACTGTGTACTGTCTGATGAAGCAGACATGGCAAAACAATTATGTAAAAAACAGATACACCTTCCCTGCATTACTGGGTTGTTTATCCTACCATTTTCCAATGCACCTTTGCACCAGTCATTTGGTGACATATGAATCACATGTTCTCTACGATTGTATTACGCATTTGCTCTATGTTTACTCCAACTAAAAGAGCAGGGTAAATGGCCTATCTCCACGACAATTTAGGCTAGAGACAAGCTTTAAAAAGTAAGGCAACCAACTTCCTATCTCAATCTATTCTCAGTTTGGATTTATAGACATTCCATTAATTGGAGTGGCTTTTGCTGGGTTATATTTGAAGATATATGAACTAGAGAACTACAGAGAGCAAAGAACATTGACAGATACAGTATGGCTTTACAGCATGTGGGGTTGGGCAATGTGCTGGGCAGCTGAGGAAAAAAAATACTCAGATTTTATATATGAAGAGTATACTAAGCCAATAAATACAGTATCAAGCTAAGGCATGGTAATGACATTAATGAATGAATAAAATAATACATTGTTATATTTCAAAGTTAGAAGAGCTATCTTGCTACTGTCATCCTGCACTGTCATATTTGTGTATAGTGCCTGTGGCAGCAGGGTGGTAAAACAGAATGTCCTGTAACTGAAAGGTCACAGGTTTTAACCAAAGTGTTTCCATCAAAAGTCATTTATCCTGTCAAAGTGTCATTAGGGAATTCATTTAAGTCAGTTTGAATAGGAGTTTTCAGCTGAATGCCTTCAATGTACAATGCAGCTCGCAGAAAATATGTGAACGTGTGAATGATACAGCCTGTTAATATTTCTTGTGAGCTGAAACTTGCTGTGGCTCTCCCAGTGTGTCTGGGCATGTGCAGAGAGGCACTGCAGTGCTGCGCTGTGGAAAGAGAGAAAGACAGAGAGAGGAGGTTGACAGTGGGGTGTTCGTTCCCTGCCATATTCTCCTTGCTATCCAATGTGTGAAGGAGCATATAGAGGATAAAACCAAGTCAAACTCTTAAGCCAAGCACAGCCCAGCCTATTGTAGCCTATGTCTAGTCCACTCCTGCAGCCCAGCATTATCAAGCACGCATACCAGAAATGGTTCATGTCAATGTCAGCAACCCACTAGGTATGGACTGGCTTGTCACTGCACATTCTCTTTGCCCAACTCATCCGTGCAGTTGTACACTTGATCCTTTCCAGATTTGTTCTTGCTTAACAACCAAACCTAGTTTGCTTGGTGTACTACAACCCATTAAACCAAAACATCTCAGGTTAGCAGTCTGGTTCTGCTCTGTCAGCCTTGTCCCATCTCGTTCCGGTTCAGCTCAGGCCTCTTCAGCCTGGTGCAGAGGTTTTAAGGCTGACTCCTTAATTAAGCCAAACAGAAAACAAACAATTCCCACCACAGATAGCTTTGGTTTTGTATGGCCTAGTTCATTCCCATACTCTCCTCTGCAAACTATGTCCCATCTTCTTGGGTCCCTGTCTTTTCTTCCGATTTCATTTTGGGTCCATTTGTTCTCTAGTTGGTCCAGATTCTTTCCCTGCTGAGCCATTAAAGTCTAGCCAGTCTAACTTGATTTGGCACTGCTCAGTACAAAACGGACCAGCGCTGCTCTAACCAATCTTTCTACTTCAGGGAACGGACAGTTCAGATCAGCTAATAGCTGATACTGATGTGGTTAAACAGTGAGCAAACAAGGGGTTTACCCAGGAAATATATGGTGAGACCATTTACTGGCTTTACTAAATCTGTCATTCAATTAAGGGTGTGGGGGTCCAAACAGGACACAAACACACACACACAGACACACACACACACACACACACACACACACACACAAAATAAATATCTGATTAAGGCCAGGATGCCAGCAGTCCAGGGAAACAGACTCTAACTTCTTATGCCCTGAGGCCAATGGCACAGAGTGTTTTTTTTCAAAGGGACAATAAAGTACATCACCAGCTTAAACAACAGAAATTGCTTGCATTGCTCTATGTTGTTTCCCGGAAAATGATTACATGCCAATTGAAAAGGCCATCAAAACAGAGTCATTCAAAGACAATCATTTCATATCTCTAAGGCAGGACATGTTACTGTGTTACTGGGGTTAATAGAAGCCCTGCACCCTGATACAGAACGAGCCTGCAACATTGGGCTGTTATTGCACTGTTGCAGGAATGATAAGTCTTCTCTTTCTCTCAAGCTGCTGAGGCATCAAAACAGGTGGAACATAAATGGCACAGCATGTGCACCTCAGAGTCGTGACGCACCCTGGTATTTCTAAAAGCTGTCATCCATTTTGTGGGCGATGATGACGATAGTGGTGAAAGGGGTGGGGTGTGATCCCTTGGTTGAAAGGGCCATCAAGTGGCCAGAAATAGAACTGCACTTTCAGACAGTGGATGGGCTACAGAGGCTCAGTGTCATGAAGCAGGCAGACGAGAGAAACGCTGCTTTCCCCAGAATTGAAAAGGTCATGCTTGAACAGGCCCTTCAAAGCAGGTTTAAGGTGTCATTCTCTACTGCTCATGTCTATATTAAACTGGAATAGGTCGGATTCCCAGTCTTGTGTAAAAAGAAACCATGATTGAAACAGGAAATAATGTGTAGCACTACCATAAGTTCCTCCGGAACACCCATTCCCTCCGACTAATGTCATACACTAAATGAAGTTAAATCTTACCTGACTGACCTCACAGATTGAAAGGCCACTAGTGGCTGTAAGTGACACCACAGTCCTCTTGTTTCACTGGGATATCCTTTACAGGCTCCTCAGTGGCTCTGCTATCCAACTCCCTGTAATGCCACACTGCTTTCCTGAGAAACTGAAGAACTCTTGGGTTCTGCAGTGAATGGTGTGTGCTCAGATCAGGCTTGCTGCTAGAGGTCACACAGAGGTCAAGGTCATTCAGAACAAAGGTCAGCAAATTGGTCCACTGAGTGTAGGGTTTCTCATCAGCTCCCCTCTCTCAGCAGAGTTTGCCTGGAGAATGAATAAGAGAGTGAGTTTGGATTTTTAGGAATCCTGCTATCTCTAAACAATCCTGCAACATGTACAGGCTTGATGCTCCAGTAACTACAGATTGTGGTTATTTACTGATGAAAACAACACACGCAAGTTACAACTTGGATCCATAGTTTGTCATATCGATGTGTTGAAATAATGAAACTTTCAAATTATTCGACCAAACAGTGATGAGGAGAAAATGTTGATGAGCAGCTAATTAATTCAGATGAGTTGGACAGTTAATTTCACAATTAATTATAATTTAATATTTGCACATTACAACCTCATCATTACACATTACAACAATATCTTTAGAGTTGAAGGTTTGATGCCTGATGTTAAGATTACAAATGTTAGGACCTGATATAATGAAGCATGTAGTGGGTCAGTTGGCCCCAGCTATGAATATTTCATGTTTGTCCTATAATACTTAAGTTGGTAATATTTTTTTAAATGCTCAGTTAATTCACAAACAAATTTTTATTCTCACAGGCTACTCAAATGGCTCACAGGCTACTCAACTTTGTTTTTGATCACTTTACTCCTTTATTACGCACCATAAATCCACAGCATTTTAATAGGATGAGTAATCTACTTTGCTTATTAAGACACTGACAGTTGTCTATGAAGTTAAAAGGCTGTTAAAAGGCTATGGTTTTCTCCAGCTCCAATATTGTTTCTATCAGGTAGAAAAAGTCACGTAAAGTTTGTGCAGTTTGTGTTCATAATGCCAGTGCAAATGTGTTGGCTTTATTAGTGTCTAAATGACAAATTTCCTTCAGACTGAAAAACAAACACCTCAAATAATTTTGGTCATTTTATGTTTCAGTCTAGTTGATATTAAGCCAAATATTTTATTTTTATTTTATTATTATTTTTTTCTTTTTAGTACAGGGTTGTTATTTCATGAACAGCCGCGCGGTGGTAGCAAAGATGTGGACATCATGACGCACATAGCGCATTTAACAGTGTGTGTGTGTGTGTGTGTGTGTGTGTATGTGTGTGTGTGTGTGTGTGCGTGTGTGTGTGTGCGTGTGTGTGTGTGTGCGTATGTGCATGTGTATTTGCGTGCATGTGCCGGCGTGTCTTCTCCCAGTCAAATTTCAAAGACTGTTTTACCGAAATTAAATCATTAACCAAAAGGTGTTTGGATGCCTGTGTTGAACCATTTACCCAGAAGGCCCTTTACCCTAAGGGGGTCATCAAAAAAAAAAAATCATAAAAAGGAAGACCGCTTTTTGGGTCTCTTGACGTAACTTGGCAAAAGTCTTACAAATACGCGCAGGATGATGTGCCGGCAGAGGAGGGAAAGTTGAGCGCAGTCTCCACAGCGCGCCCAAGACGCGGAGAACACACGAATTAAAAGGAATTAATTCATGATAGACGTACACTCTTTACCGAAGCGCTGGATCAGTGGGAGGGTCTGAAGGTGTGCGACACCAGTTTGGATACAGAAGTTGGGTCCACAGTAGAAACTAAGTAGCCAATCACTTCAGCTCTCAAATTCGCACGCAGGACCCAGGTGACTGGACCGATGAGATGATACTAAAACGCAGCGGCAGCCCTCTTCTGATAACTGTGACCTGCATGTTTTTCTCAGGAGGCTTGCTTTGGTCCTACCGAGAAGAGCAGGATGACACTGACGGGTAATGTAGCGCAGTGTCGGACCATATGACATGAAGGCTGCTTGCATGAGGTGAAAGTTAATGTTTACTTTGCTGCAAAATGTCGTTTTTCACAGTGAAGCCTGCTCTGAACATAAGATTGCCACAACCAAATACCCCTGCTTGAAATCAACAGGAGAAGTCACCACATGCTACAGGTAGGCTGGTTCAAGTTTCCTAGATTCAACACTCAGTTTGTCTGTACTCAATCAAAATACACAATGCTGCTCTATATGATGTAACATTGATGTTCATTGTTCAATATTCATTCATTTATTTTTTTACAACCATGATGTACATTGTCCTTGATTTTAGCCCATGATTAACCTGGTGAAATGGAAAATAGCCAGTTCTGCTTCATGAAACGCACTGTATTGTAAATAAATGTAATCATTGATGTAGTGGTAAACAAAAAAAATCACCAAGAGATAACTGCTAATAATTATTTTCAATCAATATTTGTTAACATACTCCAGTATGTTTCTTTTTACTATGCTGTAGGATATATGAATTACTTTTATGAATCTTGATAAGAAATATTTGTTTGAGCTTTAAAAGGTGGACAAACTGAGTTAAAGTAGTTTCAGTGTTTTCCAGTCTCCTCATAAGTCTTCAGTGGTTAATCATACAAGATATTGCAAAACATTATGGCTGCTTTTCAGCTATAATAACACGTCCAATGTGTTGAGATGAAAGTGATTCCTGGGCAAAGGTTGGCCAACATACAATTTCCCCTAAATGATCCTTTCTGATCAAGAGGGATCTCAGCTAGCTACAACAACATGCCTATGGACTTTTATGCTTTCTCTCTGACACATCATGGTTTATAACAGTTCAAGTAGACACAATGTTGCTTCCCAAAACTCTTGTCAGAGACTAGGATTAAGTTGTCAGAGCCTAATCTGCCTTCATTGCCAGGGGCCACAACACAAGCATAATGAAGACACTTGTATATAATTTACTGACTTCAAAGAGCTAGTTTAGTCAAACACTCAGGTATGCCGTGTGTCATTCCTTGCAGCTCAACTTATTGATTTTAATGTAAAGGTACATAAGTATTAGAACTGACCATTCAAAACATTTGTATATATCATGTGATATTGATATCACTTCCTCCAAGCAGGTGGGATTTGGCAGGTTTTACCATAGGAGGATAGATTTGCATACAGCAGCAAAGTGGAACAGAGGGCTGTTCTCTGTGTGATGGATGAAGTCCTGAACCAGTGTATTATTTAAAAAAACGTCCAGCTTTCTCTGGACGGAGTATTCTGTGACAATACAACTCTTCATACCCAACACCAGAGTTTCATTTGGGCAAATAGGGCAAATTAATGGGGTCTCAATCAGGAGGGATAGATAGATAGATAGATAGATAGATAGATAGATAGATAGATAGATAGATAGATAGATAGATAGATAGATAGACTTTATTAATCCCCAAGGGGGAAATTGGGTTGGTCATGTGCGCATAGAAAAAACAGATCCCACAGCAGGCATAAAAGACACATACAGAAGACAGATCACACAGTCCATAAGAAAACACATAGGATAAACAATACATTCCAAGAAAACATAAGTATTGCTCAGGAACCAGCCAGAGCCAATACAACAGAAAATTAGTAAAAAAAGAAAACATTGCGATACTGATACAATGCAATTCCAGTACACACACAAGTTGTAGGCTTTTACAGTACAGCCAGTACAGCAATACAAAACCTGGACCTACATATAAAAACCGGGCCAGTGAATACCCAATACACACAACATAGAGCCCAATGTCCAGATACATGCGAGTTCACCAGTTAATAGCAATACATATAACAAGGATATAGGCTTTTAGAGTGCAAGCCGATACAGCAATACAAGCCTAGTCCTCCACATAAAAAAACAAGGCCAGTGAATACCCAACACGTAGGCTACAATGTAAAAGCACCAATGTCCAAATCCAAAGCACATTCACCTGTTGGTGCCAAGCTTTACAGCTAAAGGCACAAATGACTTCCTGAAACGTTCTGTGGAGCATCTTGGCATTAATAACCGGCCACTGAACGTATTCCTCAACATACTCCTCAAGCTATTCAATGCTCTTTGCCAGCCCCACTTTGTGATTCAGGCTGATAAGATGGGTACATAAAAATCTGGCCCAGTGTAGCTTTAAATATGGAAACATAAAATTATACAACAGTGAATGAAGGTCAAAGGTTATATAAATGATCATGACCATTTTTTTTCTGAAAAGTGTTGAAAACCAAAGAAATGTGTTAAATAGCTCTATTAAGATGCAGACTGTAAGGTTTCATTTCTGCATTGCTGGCCACCGTTTAAGCATATGATGACATGTTTGGTCTTAACACACTCTTAACATAATTATGTTGGTTTATGGTTATTGGCTGCAGTCACAGTTGTTTCCCATAATGTTTATTTAAGGAAGAAAGACTGGTGTTAGCAAAGAGACAGTATAATGTTGACTGCATGGCTTAGGGCACATTTCAGTCTGCCTGTAGTGTGCAGGTTGATGACAGCCTATCAGCTCTGTTATGGGTTGAAGAGAAATCTTATCATTGCGAAATGATTGTGGAGCTTGCCCTGACAAATAATATACTCAGGCCTTCTCTGAAACACAGTGCATTCCAAAATACCAGTGTAATTATGATTTGGCATGACTAAGGTGCACTTAAAGGGAACAGAACCTGATTTAAGTAGGCAAGATGCAGAGTTGTTTGACATTGGAAAATATACACTGATGGCGTTAGACTGTCTGTACAGTATCAATTTGTCTGCACATCTGAAAACATTTTGTTTTTTGAACATTTTTGTCTTTTGAACTATTTGAGTTCAATGAATCAATGCCTGAATGGAACTGGAACATCCTGATGCTGCTGACCGTATTATGATGCACAGTTGGTTCTCATCCTTGTAGTATTTATCATATTGTCAAACAGCATCAAAGGAGACACCAGGGAGACCCAGAAGGCATGTGTCATAGTACCAGACAACTTGCAGCTGCAACACTGGGGCCACAGCTAGCTCTGACCTTATCTGTCTGGCTCACTGGCTGTGCATAGTAACATTCTTCCCTCACTTACTTACCTCGTTGTTTTTTATATGCAGATTGTTAGAATTGATTGTTTGGTGTAGCTCATGACCTAATGACTGACAGCAAATGAAATATAAACATAATTTTGTCTTTTGAAGCTTCAAAATATTTGCTTATGTTTGTATTTCTGAAAGAGGTAGATGTTGCATTACAATGGGATGAGAAAGGTGCTAAAAGCCTATTGTTCAGGTTTGTTTTTTCCTGAAGTTTCACCTAATATTCAAGAATTTGTGTGATTAAAACATAACTGCTGTTCTAAAAGACAAAGGAGGGTTGTATTAAGATGGCAATCTGTGAGTTCCTTGTTTGTTTGATTTTGGCAATATCTTTGATGCTCAGCAGTCATTGCCATGGTGTTTCTGCTCTGCATCTCCCAGAGATCACTTTGTACTCAGTGTTGCCCATACTTTGAACTCTTTCTTGGATTTTCTGTTAATGAAGTTTGAGTTTCTGTAGGTGGCTTTCTTTGTCTGTTCAGACGGTGGCTATTGTCGCTCATGCTAACTACCCGGTTCTTCTGTTTATTCCAAACAAACCGCTGTTACTGCTGCTGGATACGTAAAACGCATCACTTCCTGTGCAGCAGAGGATTTTTCCTAGCAAAGACCAACCAGACACCGGGTGTTCAGAACAGCAATTGTGAAAGCTTTCATGAACTGGATATAGGTTGAATCACTAGTGTATCAAAGTGTAGCAAAACTGACCTTTAATTATATGAAAATGTCAAGGATTAGTAGGCTACTTTAAGAGACTGGCAAAAGAACAAAAAGTGACTATTTGGTTGTTTTTATATTGTTTTATCATACTAATGAAACCTCATGCAATTTATTCTGAATACAGACAATTTTGCAGCAGCATAGATTATCAGATCATAAGTATCAGATGACATATCTGAAAACCCAAGATGAGAGCCAGACCCTATGTGTTAACTATCACAGGATAAAGTCACATAAATAATCTTTGTTTATAACTTTGCTTAGGTGACAAGAAAACACATGAAGCAGTGATTACATTGGCTTGATTTATTGTGTATACTCGCCAGCCCTAGCTACCTTGTAAAGGAAAAGCTTCTCTGGGAGAGTAGCAGGGCAGACAAAGTGAGTGTTTCCACTCTACAGCCGTAACGGTTACACATAATTGATATGTGGCATGTGTAATTGTTGCTTTGTTATTTTACCAAATATTTCTGGTGGTACTAAGCATTTTGTTGTGTTCTCTTCTGCTCCGCTGTTTCCCTCCTCCTCGGCTCTGGAATTCCAGGGAACTCTAGTTCACTCTGTAAGGACTTGGTGAGGCTGAGGAAACAGTGAGACAGAGGATAACTCACAACATTTTTTCACCCCCCTGTGAGACAAGATAGCCGCGATACTTCACATGCGCTTAGCTGATCCAAACATTTGTTGGTCTCTATCTATCCATTTCAATGACCTGCACTGATAGCTCTTGAAACTAAGTGTTTTTTTACTTCCCTCATTTGTTTTCTCTTACATTTTGCTGTCCTTTATGTGGATTTAGATGAAGTGTGATTATTACTACCAGGGAATCAAGATTTTTCATTGACTGTAAAACCAGTAATTGATTTATTGTGTAATGTCCAGTCAGGCTCAATCATTGTGGGGACACTGGTTGATATAGTGAAATGCTCTTTTCAGCCAATAAAGTCAATTTATTCCCCGACAAGCTGATTATTCAACTTACCTGACCACTTTCCTGTTTACATCCAAATCTGCTTTTCAAATCACCTTGAAATGTATTCCATGCCTTGCAATAATCCTCTTGGCAAGTGTGCTATGTACCCTCTCCCAATTCAAACCGCTTTCAACAAGAGAAATGCATTTGTGATTGCTGTTGTTGAATTGCCATGTTGCCATCCCTCCAGTGGCCGTGGCTCTATGAAGGATCTATCTGTGGCACAGCCTAAGGGATTCAACAGGCCCCAGTTGGAGTTTCCTTGTAGATTTATGGTTTTGTTCCTTGGGCCGAGAAAAACTGGGCTACTTTGTTCCTGATATCACAATGAACGTTCTGCATTGGAAAGTAGAATGAGTCTCGATATACTGCGAGATTACTGAGAGACTCTTTTGGTAGAATTTCTTGGTGGAAAAACCTGGAAGTCAAAGCTTCCATGCCCTTTTTTGAATGTGTAACTGCATCACACTGCATAACACTGCATAACATCACATTACAGGTGATGTTATTAAATGAGTATGTATGGACCTTGCCATGCTCAGATATTGACTGCTGTGACGACAATCAGTAGTTTTTCAATAGCCTGCAGTCCTTCAAATAGTGGTCAGTTGTAAATGTGCCAACCCCTTGGATCTGTCTATAGCTTTACTGTTGTTTTTGCTCATACTGAGTTTCAGGTTCAAATTCTGCATGCATAGATACAGTATGATCTCTCATCCCACAGTGATTATTGTACAATGAAAACCCTGCACTGGAAAACTGTTGATTGCACTTGTGAGTGAGACGGAAATATTAGGCAATTTACAATGATTAATGTCAGTCAGACATTCTCTCCAGATGTTTTTTATTACTTGAAACCTAATTTATCAAAGCACTCAATGTATGTTACTGAATATGCTGTCAGAGGACCAGTTAGTAGAATTCTAAGGAAAAAAACCAAACCAAAAAAAAAAAACAGCAACATAATTCATGGCAGGGCATCATAGAACACAGCACTGTAAAAGTGAAACTGCCAGTTAAGTAACAGGAAGAGAGAGAGCCTGAGAGAAAGATTGTTTGTATGATTGACTGTCTGACCATGCTTTTTCATGCTGTTTTACCCCCATGAGGCGCTATAGCAAAGCAGAAATAAATTTGCTACAGTTGTTGTTCTATTCTAAACAATATTGTTAAGATGAATGTTTCATTCAAAGTTCTCCCTGTCTCCAAAAACACAGAAAATAAGTGTCAGAGTCAATGTAAGCAGGTTTTGATTCATTAAAATCCAACTGCGCCTTGAGTTACCAAGGAAGCACTTTTTGACTCGATTTTAACTGCAAAAGAATTCAGCATTTTTTTTAGGAAAGAAAACAGTACAGGCTATTGCAGTTACTATTTAAAACGATGAAAATCCATCTTGATGAAGTAAATCAGTCGTCTAAGTAAAGAGCATGGAACAAGTCCAAACTGTTTCCCAACAGCTCTTTGAGTGAAACACAATTTACCAGAATTAGCCTCAGTAGATGTAGCTGTAGATGTAGAATGTGATAATACTGATGACAATCACAGCAATTAATGTCTGAAATGATTTACAAAAGCTGGCACTGTTTAACACCACGGTATGCTGACTCAGCTTACATGAGTAAAAGTTGCTGGTATAATGTACACCACTACAGTCGTGGATATGTTGCACTCTCCACCTTCTTCTGAAAAGCCGTGAAATACTGCTTTTACAAACAGCTGAACGCATTTGGTGAATATTTCACACAACCTTAAGACTGTGCACAAATCTATCATATAATTCGTACAACCCTGAGACATACATGTCCCATCAAAGAAAAGACATCACCATCTGTTTTCTGTCAATATTCTGAAAGAGGACATGAAGCCCATTAACTGAAATAGACTGTTGTATAATGCAGTGTGTTTAGTGGATTCAAGGGGTTGACGTGGGGATTTGGGGTCGCTCTTTAATGATAGCTCCCACACAGTTGAAAGGTCATAAGATCTAAAGGCTTAGAGGGGGAGGTTAGCTGCCATATTAAGCTAATGATCCTTGTCTGTCGGATTTAAGTCCTGTTGCGTACTCAAAGTGAGAGTGCAGAGAAAGTTGTCTGGTAAAGTAATGATGATTACCACTGTTGTTTTTGCTATGGCTACCCACCTACAGCCCGTTGCTGGGTTGATTCATAAAGATTAGTCAGCAACTTTGTCTTTAGTGCGGATCAGGTGCAAAGTCTCCCTGGTTTCAGTACTTTATTTTTGTGATGGATTAAATTTTAAAATCTCACTTCATTTTGATATGTTAGCAGCCAAAAAAAAAAAAAGCTTAAAGGTAGTATGTACGATTTTTACTTTAATCTAGCCAACAATCTTCTCAGTAGGTCAAATTGTATGATGAAGGGATACATTTCTAATCTATTCATTCCCTTTTTGGTTTGTTACTGTCCCCTGTATTTTTTACGGGACATAAAAAAGCTCCTAGTTGGAGTCCCTCCCATCCCTTATTTCAGGCTCAACCAGCTCTGCCTCCCCCAACGACAGGTGAATAGTGTAAAACATGGTGGAGCAGCCAGTTGTAAGACTAGTTGTAACCCCAGTATGCCTCCCAAATTGCCTTTGATAGAACAAGGTCAAAAACAACAATGAACATTGGTATTGTTATTGAAAGATGGAGAAATCTGTGAGAGACCAAAGAAATGAAAACTCTCGTAGACAGGCAAATTACGCTATGTAACATTTTGTGCACTATTGCTTTTAGGAGAACTAGTCTAGCCCTAATAACTAGATCTAATACATCATTTCCATTACTCAGAACCAGTAATGTGGAGCTGTGCAGGGCTGAACCTGATAAAGGCAAAGCCCAGTTGGTTCGTAATGTGTTTCCATTATAGAGCTAACCGGCCAACGTTATGCATGTTGCATTGCTGCACTGCTGTAGTGACAGGATGCTACTAACATTATATGCTGTTATACTAACCATGGCTAAGTTTAGCCATCTGATTTGCTGAGAAATTGTGAATCAAGGACATAAATTCAATGTGGTCTGTTTTGATGTGCCTCTGCAAAATTCTTAGCCTTGATTGTAATAATCTGTAGCTCACTGATCCCCAGCCATTACTGTTACACTTTTAGCTGTGTTGCACTTTGCATGTTTCTACTAATGTTGTGATAGAAGTCGTTCCACATGGCCATGAATAATTTCTGCAGGTTCTAAGATTAATACCCTACGCTACTCCTAACTGACTGTGTTGTTGGAGGTTATCACAGTCAGTGTTGATTGCATTTGTTTTGCTCAGTCAGAGGGTGTGTATGTGGCGCTGTTTTTGATTTAGATTTGTTATTCATCTTTGCATCTGCAGGGGGTGCACTATCTTACATAGTGTACCTTTAAGTTTTTATCTCAGATAAGATGTGAAGGAGCTGTTTATCCAGCTGTTTAACCAGTTTTATCAATATTAAGCGTCATTGTCACACAACGAGAAAGACGAGGGAAAATATTATATATTCTATTAGGGGAGAAGATGACTTCCATACCCATTCCCTAAAAAGCAGTGAGGAAATTGCAGTGGGGTGTAAGTTATCATGGTGAGAGCAGAGGAGGACATGTTGTTAGTGTTGTGGAGCATTCCTTAGTGATGGATGTGGAGCACCAGCAGCAGCACACAGCCTCACTTCTGGATAGGCTCTCCCCGGGTCTCTCTTTCGCTTTCCTTGGAGCAAACCTCTCCATTATAATGTGATGTCCGTAGAATGCATATAAAGATACTCATTTACTTTGCTGATTGATTCACTATTCCAGAAATTCTGAAATAGGAGTTTTAAGTGCAGTTTTTACTTAAAATGTTAAGAGCCATGGCTTACAGTTAGACCAGTGGCATGCACAGAGTCTCTTGCAGCAGGAACAAAAAATGAAAAAGGGGCAGCTCTTCCTCCCGCACCAACCCTAACCCACCTGGGTGGAGGGGGCATAAGTGCATGCTGAATTAGGTTGCACACAAACACAAACACACACACACACACACACACACACACACACACACACACACACACACACACACACTACACACCTTAAGTAAAAGTGTGTCCTTCAGTGGCATGGACACTTTCTGAGAAGGCACATTTCCTCTGGTGTGACATTAGGGACAAAAATAAAGCATGGAAGAGGAGCCCCAGTGGTTCAACCGGTCACAATGGCATGGGTTCAAATCTGGCCTGTGCCCTTTGCTACTCTCTGCCCTGTTTGTCCTGACTCTGTCCTGTCAATCTCTACTGCCCTGTCAATAAATGCGAAAATGCCAAAAAAAAAAAAGTCATCTTTAACGCTTTAAGCATGAAAGTGCCCATAAGGGCATGTACCTACCCTGTTTAAATAAAGGTACTCACAGCAAAAAGGGCAACCCTCTTTCTCATTAAATCATGTTTCTGCACATCAAAGTAAACCTCTTCAAGCCAACAAGTCTGCTCATCCACCTCCCAGTGGATAACGAGGACCACTATCCTTACATTTCTCACAGCTCCCATCCCCAAAAGATTCATTAACAAGGTCCGCAGATTTAGAAAATACCTTTCATTGTTCCTCAGTGGCATTGATAATAATGTCAAGTCAGCATAATACCTTTTATATACTTCTCCAGTCTATTTAATGATACCTCTGTTGCAGAAAAACTTCTAATCCATGGGTATCTTTTCTGATACCCTTCATCTTTGAGAGCTTTCTCCATCTCAGGTGTCTGCCTTCTAAAGGTTTAATTAGAGAAAAGGAAACAGAGGCTAATTCTCATTTACAGACTGTTCTTCAGAAAGTTGTCAGCCTTTCTAGAGAAAGATGGATCTGAGGTAATCCTAATTCCCAGGGATGTTTTGAGTAAAATGGTTTACACCATATATTAGGCAATAATGTTCCATTAACATTAAGTTATTATTCACTTCACTGTGCAGCTATAAGCAAGACAAGTAGAGAAAACCAAATTATATATTTAATGTAATTTATATGGTTTTGTTTTCTTACCTACAAATGGGGAGTTAAAGATGTTATTTGTGTTTTACATATAATAAAAAGCATGCCTATCATTTCCTCAGATGCCAATCATAAATCGTATTGCAATGGTTTCAGTATTACTGTACAGAGTGTAATTTGATTTGTTTCCTTGGAAGTCTATTTTGTCATCTGTTTCCATTTGAAAGACGATTGTAATGCAAAACATGCCTTTACCGGAAAGACCATGGCTTAGAGTTCAAATGCTTTATAATGGCTCCTGATGCCTGAAGTTGTTTTATCAGAATATTTTGACAGCTGTTGTTTAGAGGATTTGAACTTATTTCCCAGGTTACACATATCAAACAGTAGGTTATCATTTTGGGGACAGGCAATAAATTAAGATTGATGCGCTCCCTCTATAAAATACCCCTAAATTCTCAAAGGCATAAAGCATACTTGTTACTAGGTGGAGTTGCCAGTTGAATATCTACATGAATATGAAGACTGAATGTGAAAAGAAATTACCATAAATCAAAGGGGCAGTTTTATCATCACAGGAAATCCATTAGATGTCTCATTCCCTGTATTGTCATTTCAAATCAGAATCACTTTATCTGCCAAGTCCAATACATTTAAAAGAGTTTGTCTTTGTGGCATTTGTGCAGTAGCCTACTGGTGTTAAATACCATCATAAACCATTTTGACACTTTTGGATACTTGCTAAATGGTATGTGAAATGAATTTTAAGATTTATTTGGTGTCTATGATTTGGACCTTTTTTAAGGCTTTGTCTGTCTGTTTCATATTCAACTTACATTTCTATCCTCAATTTGTACATATTTTCTTTAAAATCCATCATGTATAATCAAGGATTGTTGGATGTTGTCTCTTCTTAAAAGCCCACTCTAATCTTTTTGGCTGATGCACATTTGCCCATCTGTTTTCTCCACAGAGAACCACAGTGTGGTCATGCTTTGGTCATGCTGTGGTTGTGCTATGGTTAAAGTAGCATAATGGTGGTAATATCTAAACCAGAGGTTGTGGTTTTGCAGCCTCCATGCCCTCTGCTCTCTATATCCAAGACTGTGCTCTATAGCTGTAATCCACACAAGGGATTGTATTGTACCTACATAAAAAGATATATTGAAATAAGCCTAGAGCTTTTTGATTGTAATATGGCAGCACTTTGCATAAAATGTAATAATTTGAACTGAAATTGTACATTTATTCCCTAATTATCACAATACATCATTCTTACTGTCCTGTAACAAAACCCTGTAAAGCAAGAACTTCATGACAAGTTAATCGGCTAATTGAATGCAGTAGAGTGAGCAGTGTGTCTTTTTACTCAATGTACGGGTCTTTTTCATAGCTAATTGTTATTCATCCTGAGGCCACTTGAAGTGTTAATTTATTCTCCCATTAGTAAAAAGAATAAGTTGCTAATTTATCAGTCCTGCAGGACACCAGCTAGCCAAAAGAAATGTTCCCCTGCTCCATTGAACACTCAGCCATACCAGTCGATTTAAATTGTAAACAGCTGCACCATTCAACATTAATAAAATATTTTGGAACAGGGGCTTCATGTTAAGTGCTTTTTGGCAGCACATATGTTGCCCCTTCCATTGTTAATTTTGCAAGTATACTGTTGAATTTCAATATTCTTTCAGTCAGTTTCAACTCAGTTCATGTCCTTCACCATAGGATAACCAGTGTGTTTGTCTGCCTGTCAGACTGTGTGTTTGTATTGTAGATGCAGAGCTCCATCATGCCAGTCTGCTTGGTATTGCTCAAGCGTTTTGCCTTCTTCCTCAACTTGCCTTCTTTCTTCAAGTAGACCATTCAGGAGGGCTGGATGTCATTGTGTTTCTTATGTTGCTAAATCGTAGGGAGGAGTGAGTAACACAGTACCGGAAATGGCCAAAAATCTATTTTAGTCCTGCTCTTTTCAAACAAACCCAGACAATTGGAAGGACAAGGAAAAGAACATCTGCTTTTTACATCTACATCTTAATGAATATTGCTGGAGCCAATATTGTAAACATTTTTTACTTTGGGATGAATGATTTTCTTCTCAAAAGCAAATTTTGCGCCACCAATACTGTTGATTTAAGTTCACCTTTCAAGAGGTCAGTTCTTTGGGGAGCACTTTTCTTAAAATCCATTTTTATGTCTCTCTCTTTTGCCACATTTCCCGCTCTTAATATGGCTTTTTATTTTTGGATGTTGTCATCTTGATCATGTTTTTCCATAGTATTCAAAAAGTTCAGAAAGTACAGAGCTCTTAAAGCTGTGATCATAATCAAGGAATAATTTTACTGACATTCCCTGCGTGTTTCTGTCAGCATTTCCCTGAAGTGGAAGTTGCGTGCATTCACAGTAATCTCTGTGTTTTGAAGGGGATTGGTAATACCTGGCCAGTGTCCAGTAGAATGGTTTGAGTTAGAAAAGGAGCATGTGGAAGGGATGATGGTGGTTTACTGTAACAAGCCACGGACAGCAGTGTTCTCTGTAATTTCCTGTGATGTCAGCGTCAGAGAAATCACACACAGCTCTGCACTTGTCTTCAACTTTCACCCTCGCTATTTCTTAATAACCATCAACACACATCAATGCCATTTTTATGTAACTGAAAGTTACAAATCCATATTTCAGTTTCTCCCCTCAAAGTGTGACATAAAAGCAGGTAGATTTGGTGGAAGTAATGCCATTTTTTTTTCTTCATTACTATTTCATGTTTTTTCATTGATATTTCAAAACATCTCTCAGGATGAGTCAGTTGTATGAGTCTGTCTTGGTAATGATTAGACATGTTTGGCAGATGAGGTGTGATATTTTTCCCACGGCGCAGCTGAGAGCATCAAGAGACAAATCAGGGCAGTCAGTCAGTCAGTTGCTTTGTCAGTTGGCCTGTAGGGGGCATCTTTGACTGTGAGATGCAGTGTTTCCCATACAGAGGCACAAAATCAAAAGTTGGCCAATGTATAGAAATTTATCTAAATCAATCTCTAATGCGCCTGATGTGAACATCACGTCATGTCTGTCATTGATGCACAGATCAGCAGACCAAATAACATTCTGCTCAATCCACCAGAGTCTCTCTTTGTGAAAATGAAAGTGAAACTTAACATTCCACAATTTGCTCCAAACTCTGTTTTAGTAACAGGAAGTAAACAGTAACTTGATAACTCGTCTTCTGCTGCTTCTAAGTAGCATTAGTGGAATTAGATAATTTAACCAATAACCATGTCACAGTGCTTCAGTGCATAGAATTGAATTGAATTGAATTGAATTGAATTGAATTGAATTGAATTGAATTGAATTGAATTGAATTGAATTGAATTGAATTGAATTGAATTGAACACACGCACTGTGGGTCTGTACAGGATCTGTCCTTGTTTTAGATCAAGGTGTTAACTGGCCAATGTTAAATCTTGTCTAAAGAACACTTCTGTGTTCTTTATCTGCAGGTGGGATTTCAATAGAGCATTATACATGGCATGCTCAATATAATAAAGTTTCTGCCTCTGCTTATTACTGTTTTTATTTTGATGGCCCTTTCTCTCACATCTCTCAATGAAACATTTGTTATCCCCCAAAAAAGCTGTGTTGAGAGGAGATTTTACACTCTGAAGACATCTGTCATAGGAGGCCTACTCAATTGTTTGCTGAAGAAGTGTTAACACTCTCTCCCAATCTGGCCTGTCTTCCTTGCTCTCACACCCTCCCTCTGTAACTTGTTCCCTATTTGTTTTTTCTTCAAATTCCTCTCTCTCCCTGTATTTCACTTCACCTACTATCTCACTACTTTCCCATTTGTCCTTCTCTCACTCTCTCAACTCCCTGCCCTGCACTGTATGTGTAACAGCATTTACTGTAACAGTTTTTAATACTGACCTCCTGGCCTGCTCAGGATTTCAGCAGAATTTGGCCGTCCAACCAGTGGAGCAGCAGGACTCTGGACCAGATCTTGGAGTGGTCAGATCTCCCTTAGACTATTTACTGATCCAAGCTGGGAAGCTGTGCTCTCCTCAAATAGTGATTGTTGGAAGAAACTGTAATTTCCTGAACTATGCTTTTACTTTTATTGAATCATGAATTCTTCCAGTTCTATGGGTGAATTCATTAATTAAGGAATATCATTGTCTGAAATAATCTGTTTTTCACGTATCTCAGTCCTTACTCAGATATTCCACCTGGTGATATCTGTAGGATTACAGCTGATGCCATAACATATAAATCTATTTGTAGAGCAGATTTAATGTGCCAGTAACAACTAGCCTATTCCATCCTTCTCCTATAAATGTCACCACTTGGATAAGGCTCTTGAGCAGCTTAGTTGATGTTGGAACAGTGAGTCTATGAAATGTCCCTTTAGTCGTCACGCTGAGTTATACTCCTAAGTGCTTTGGGATTGTAATGCTACAATTGTTGTCTGTAATGGCATGGCTCCAACGGACAGACAGCAGCCTGTGGAAAAATATTTTTTCCAACGTCATTTACCCTCTATGGCATCTCCAAACAATCATCTGTAATTGTATTATAATTACTGAGGATAATGGGGCATAATGTAGCATAGCTGTAGTACAGTTTCTGAAGTACAAACCTGGGTCAAAAAGGATTTGAAAGCCTTCCTTTTTTTCCCCTTTTTTTGGAAGGGGGGGGGGGGTCTTTCATCAATCCTTTTTCACCAATATCAAGCAAGGACATTAACACATTTGAAAGATTGAGAGCATTCAGAACTATAGAAAAATGTCTGATTTCCTTCCTTTGCTGACTGTAATATTTTTAGCAGAGTAGATGGCCTTTCCAACAGTATTTTTTCAGTCTTGAGGTTTGGAAAACACAAAGGTATCCAAGCATTCTGAAGAGGTACTCTGTGTACTTGGTTTTTTATGTCTTCCTGTAAACCTGCTGTCTTCAGGGGGTTGTGTTTTGGATACAGCATCACCAGCAGTAACTGTCCCTATTTATATAGCTTTGTCTAGCTCACTAATGCCTTTCTTATTTTATCTGCTGTTTGTGGTGATAACCAGTATGTGCTTACAGTAATGGGATACATTTTGACATGTTGGATTTTTATTTCCGAATGACATAATGTGAATCCCCCGAACAAATGTCCAAACCCTGAGTTCTTACAAACTGCAGTGCACCTTTGCTTTGTTCACCTTTGTTCCCCCCTGCACCAGAGAGAGAGAGAGAGAGAGAGAGAGAGAGAGAGAGAGAGAGAGAGAGAGAGAGAGAGAGAGAGAGAGAGAGAGAGAGATATGCTAGAATGCAACTGAGTTGTTAGCTGAACAGATCAGTGGGGACACTAAAATGGGGCTCAAAACTTTATTAAATTCCTACTTCAGCACTAAGGGGAAAGTAATCTGGAATTGGAACTATTTTAAATTAATTGTGGAGGGCATTGGCAGGTAAGAAATGAAAAGACAAATCCATTTGGCCCCACTTCTGAAAAATGTTTGCAATATGTTGTGTTTTGTCAGGCCTCTTTGATCTCAAGACTCTTGTCAAGATCAACAAATAACTTAAGCACACAGAAGTGCTCTTCTTTGCCAATAAAACAAAGGTGGAGGGGTTATGTGATGGGTGAGATAAAATAAAATAAAATAAAAGAAAAGAAAATAGCTTGAGAGGAAGAGTGGTGTTTTGCAAAGTGATTTATCTCCCGCTGAAGGTAGCATGTCCCACTCTGACAAGTGAAGAGGTAGGTAGAAAGTTTACTAGTTTAACAAGTTTACTTGCTCGCTTTATCGATTCTCCATTACGAGGAAAATTTTCAGGAATGAGAGGGGGTGAAGGCCGCTTTTAAACAGCAAGGGAGGAGCCATGCTAGTTTAAATAAAATGAAAAGCTACTGAATGGAGCGGCAGGAGCTTCATTCCCGACCAGAATTTGACAACAAGCTTTAGAAAAGAGGTGAAAACAGCAACACAGCTGGCCCGCGTGTGTGGGTTTTGGTTTATATCATTATGTCTCAATGAAATCTCCACATAGCACACATTAGTTTCAGGTTTAGTTATAAGATCTGATACCGCTTATTGTAGGTTTAAACCTCTTAACAACAAACACTGTGGTATTTCTGGAATTGCTAATCAGTCAATGCTGTGACTCCATCCTTAATTATAAAATACTCACACAAAGCACCTAAAATGCATCCCAGTATACTGTATTTTCATTCCCTGCTGTGTATCAGACAGATATGGAGCTCAACAGCTGCTAAATTGTCTGTTACACACTGCAAAAAAAATGCACAGGAACTACTTTGCACATCAGCTCTGGTGGTCAAACATGACAACACTTGCCATAGCGGCTCTCTGACTCGGGATCTTCTAATGAGATGAAAGAAATTATTTTTGCACAGATGCTGTTAGCTGAATTTAGAGATTTAGAGATTTTTTTTTCCTTTCTCCTTTTTGTCCAGGTTCAACACAGGGTCACCGCCCAGTAACATTGTCAGCAACCTAATTAACTAACTTTAAAAATGAAATGGCTCTTAAATTTGAGTGCACAGTGAGTTTGCTGATGACTTGAAATGCAAGTATCTTTCAGTTGAAGGCTGCACGTAATGCCAACAACGTAATCCCTCTGAGTACTGAGTGCTGTGTAAAAAAAGAGCGTGATTCATTCAGTCCCACTCTGCTTTTCCAACCATGAAAGATTCATTAGAGTAACAGTCAGACAGCAAAGCCATACACAGAACACAA
This sequence comes from Centroberyx affinis, assembly GCF_046629955.1. NCBI lineage: Eukaryota > Metazoa > Chordata > Actinopteri > Beryciformes > Berycidae > Centroberyx > Centroberyx affinis. The sequence continues at coordinate 184,064 of NW_027280178.1, read as the reverse complement.
ATACATTCCACTCTGTGCCTCATGTTATCTGTCTCAGTCCCATTACATGTAATAGTTTCTTCAGAATGTAAGAAAACACATCCCTTCTGTGTTGTCAAGACTGTTTTTGTTGAATCTAGAATGTTAATTTCATATTTTCATATTATCACTGCACCAATCTATCAAGTGATGTAAGCTGGCTAAAAGGTTGCTAACTCACCAGGATTATTTTTCTTTACATGGAGAAACTGGCCATCAATCTCTCAGCTCTGCTTCTCTTTGAGATAAGCATAAATCTCATGTCCTCAAATTACACTAAAAACATTCAACCTAAATACAGTGTATTTATGCAACAATTCACAAACTTTTACAAAGTATTACTTAACTGCTGCGGAATCAGAGACCAGACTTGTGATGAATCCTTACATTTCTGTTGCACTGCTTTACAGTACATGCCATTGTTGTCACTCTAAACCTGTTGTAATTTTATTGAATACATTTTAATGAAATGTTCTTTGCTCAACTGTTGTATTGTCTTTTTTAAATCCCAATTTCAATTTATTGAAAATTTCCAGTGGTGTAGCGTTACTATTTTACAGTAACAAATAGGGGAGAATTCCCTTTTCCCCAACCATATTAGATAATGTAAACATTACATTTACACGTTAGGCATTTAGTCAGTGCTCTGATCCAGAGCGACTTGGCAATGAGGGCAAGAGCAGAATAATCTTCAGTTCCTTGAATGCCAACATAACAAGCAACCAAGAGTAAGGAGTGCAAGGGTCGGTGCATGTATAGTTCAAGTAAGGAAAAAACACAGAATAAGTGCTGAGAGGCTGAAAGAGAGCATTTTTTAAGAGCAGTTGGAGTCAGTAAAGCAGAGATGATAAGATTCAGTCATGATAGGTTGACATAAGTAGGTACTTCTTGAAAAGATGAGTTTTCAGCCCATGACAGAGGATGGAGAGTGATTCTGCCGTTCTGAGTTGAGACTGGGCGGAGTGATGACCATGCCAGTGCAGGGTACAGAGAGCCAAGTGGCCAGTAGCTGCAGAATACGTGTAAGGTTGGACTATGGAGGCATGGACCCATTTGTAGTCTTGTATGCCTGCACATGGGTTTCTCTACAGGAGTCACCATGGTGTTGTCAATAGAGGTCTTGAGTATGAAATGGTGGGCAGGCATCCAAATAGTAATGTCAACAAGGCAGGCAGAGATGTGTACCTCAATGTGAGTGTCAGAGGATGGGAAAGAAGAGGTGAATGTCATCAGCATAGCAATGATCAGGAGGAGAAGTTGTGAGATACAATGACAGGCAAGCAATCTAGTTTAGATAGAGAAGAGGAGGCAGACTAACACTGAGGCTCCAGGGGAGAGGGTGCAGGGTGACGAGTGTCCTCCATGATACCAGAAGGTGCAGTCCAACAGGTAGGAGGAAAACAGTGAGAGTGCTGACCGGGAGATTCCCAGGTCAGCAAGGGTGGTGAGGTGCACCCGGTTGTTGATAGTATCAAAGGTAGCAGATAGGTCTAGGAGGATGAGGACAGATAGAAAAGCAGCTCTAGCAGAGTGGAGGAGAGCTTCAGTGACAGCAGGTGCTGTCTCAGTATAAGTCATCTCAAAGCCAGACTCCAACAGAGTGAGAGATACTGAAAGATTGTTAGAGGCAGCATGTTCTAGAGGTTTGGAGAGACAGGAAAGGAGCAATAATGGTCTGTAGTTCTTGACATTAGATGAGTTGAGGGTAAGTTTCTTGAGAGAATGGGGGACTTTAGCTACTTACTTTACTTATTTTACTGGAAGGCAAATGGTATGCAGCCAGATGTCAGAAGTTGATGTAGTAGAAGGGGAGTAGATCATCAGCTCCATAAAATACAAAGGCTGCAACTTTTTGGGGAAATCGATTAATCTATCAACTATTTTTTCTGTTTCTCTAACTATTGTTTTCTTAGTTTGATTAGTCATTACAAAATAAAAATAACAAAAATAAAACTGAGTCAAGCAGCTTAAAATGTAAAGCTTTGTTGAGTTCTGTCTAGTCTTTGAGGAGCATGTTGAAGACTGTCAAGACGTCTGCTAACTGATGGGTGCATGTGTCTCCCTGGAGGAGAAAGTCTTCCGTATGCTCACTGACACTTCCTTGTTGTTGAAAGCATGAAAAGTTGCCCTACCGGAAGGCTCTGCTTTCTGGCACTGCACACTTCTTCTAGCCTCCGCTATTGGAGGCAGAATGTGGCACCTTGCACCAAATTTATGTGTTATATGACACTTCGACAATTAAAGTCCATGTTGACAATAAAAATCTACGTTGATGCATTTGCATAATACATATTGTCAATGATGTTGACTTTGCAGCCCTATATAAAATACAGTTAATAATTCATAATTAAAGTAATTCAGCATTTGTTAGTGATAGTTATGTGTTATTCACAACTATAGATTCCACAACCACTGTACTCTGGACTATGTTCCTCCAGTTTAATGGCTAGATGTTTGGCTTCCAGTTTAAGTCAATGAAACTGGTATAGGTCATATAAGAACATTGCACGAGTTTTTAACAATTGACAACTTCATCTAATTAGTGTTTCCCCTTTGTCACACATATCTATACAGCATGAGTATAGAGTTGGAGAGTGTGCTCTCCAATTTGACAAACATCTCCCCTCATGTGGAATGCAGACATGTTATTGTATATCACTGGCAACGCTGGACAAATAAGCCTCCACTGAGTAGACCTCATGTGTTGTCTCACAGCTGTGTCTGTGTGTGTGTGTGTGTGTGTGTGTGTGTGTGTGTGTGTGTGTGTGTGTGTGTGTGTGTGCGTGCGCGTGCCTGAATGTGCCTGTGCATGACCCATTATAGTTTTGTAATTGTAATCTCTGTTAGAGAGAAGGGCATGCTGGGATGTGATGAAGAGGGCCCCTCCAGAAAATGTGAAGGTGACGTGTGTGTGCCTGCATGTGTGTGCAAATCTGTAGTTCGCCAGAAATTATGTTCTTATGTATGTCTGTACTTCTTCATCCATGTCTGCATTTTTTGCATTGACTGACTTAGTTGCTTCCACTTTAACACATCTGTGTCGTTGTGCATTAGTGATTTTTTTTCTAAGACAAGGCCAGACCAGGCCAGTCCACCATGTTCGTTCATGGGAGGTCCAATGTTTATAAGGTAATTAGAGTGCTTATGGTTAACCTGGGCTAACTGGGGTCAAACTAATCTATGTCTAGATTTCATGGGGCCCCTGTAATATGATATGGATCACTGGGAAAAATAAAATAACCTTTAGGTGAAAAAAGGCACAGGTGGCAAAACAATCGCAAATAGCCTGAGACTGCCTCAGCATTCTGAACAAGTGTAGGGCTCGTCACACTGGTATATTGTGTGTGTGTGTGTGTCTGCGTCTGTGTGTGTGTGTGTGTCTGCGTCTGTGTGTGTGTCTGCGTCTCTGTGTGTGTCTGTGTGTGAGTATGTGAGTTTGCAAACTATGCTCATTCAAATTCTCCTACAGTACAATTCTCCCTGTAGAAAAGTGTCAGCTGCGCGTGTAGGATATCCTTTCCCCCCTTTTTTCCCTAACTATTCCCTCATGAATATTAATGACATTCACAGGATCTGTGTGTTGCAGAACTGGTTGGATTGTGTTCGTAGGTGTTCCTATGAAAGGTGCTAAAACTCTCTGCATCGTCATTCAGCATGGTCTTGTTTGAGGCATCATGTGTTGATTATCATAAAGGGCTACATCTCTAATTGCCTAAGTTTAATATTTTGGATATTGGTTATTCTATGTAATTCTAAAGCAATGAATAAACATTTGTATGTTGCTATTTGGCTGTCCTCCAGTGCTGTCACAGTGGAGACCAATATAGATCTGAGATGTTTCTGCTGTTTAAAGTGCGGGAGAGGAGGTGAGGTGCACCATTCAGTAGCTTTTGGGGAATCAGTGCCAGATATTGACTCAGACGGTAAAGCTACATAAAGTTGTTTGGAAAGCATTGTATCACTTTCAATTCAAGCATTGGTATACTCCACCAGAGCCATTCAGGGCCTATTAAATTAAATTGACCTTAAGCACCAAATGATCAACCTCCACTCTGCAACCACTCACCATGGGCAAATATAAAAAAAATTACACCCCAAACAATCTGAACACCCACCCTTCTAAAAAGGTCATGTTCAGACCACAAACACTAATTGAAACCTTATCCACTGCCACAATATGTTTGACAAAATCGATTTAAAATCTACAATAATTTTAATTCATTACTTCTGACTGTTATCCCAAGTGGACAATAACAGTTTAAATGCAGCAATAAACATGTCAAATTTGAGTGCTGAGCTGAGGTAGAATCTAAAGCACAAGGACACATAGATAACTGATACTTGATAAAAGTGAGGCCAAAATGAGGAAGATATGGGGAAAAGTGCTCCTCATTTTCCTAGATCAACATTTTAACTCGGAGGCCCTTCATTTCTAAGGCCCAACAGCTTTTCCACTCCCAGACTATAAATCATGTGTTTGGTTTGAGATCAAGTCAAGTCAAGTCAAAGTTTATTATAGCCCGATATGACAAAATATGTCTCAAAGGGCTGTACATAAAATAAAACAATAATGAGGAGCAACATTAGCATATATATATATATATATATATATAAAAAGATTTCATTGCTTTAGTGCATTGACCTTCAGCTCAGTATCAATCACCCAGAGTCTACAAACATGTTATTTTAACTTGTGGCCAGGTCATATTACTGCCATCCTGGTTCTGGGTTTTCAGCTCTGCCTGTCTGCCTTCATGTCTACAGATGTCGGAATATAAAAGATTAACAAAAGGAGAACATAAGAAATTAACAATTCTGCATGAAACATATTTTCTATAGATGAAAAATGCAAGATAATACTGAATTTGGCATTTAAAAGTGCTTTAATGTGTTGAAGTATCACTTAAATTTTAGACTTATTTACTTAATATCAGATTACAGACAGGACAACATGGTAGAATGTTACAAGATTCAGGCTGGGGGCAATGTATGTAATGAGCAATTTCCCGAAATGATAACTTTCAATTCTTTGAAAATTATCTTCAAAACAGATATGTATCCAGTTTCCATGGGATGTTGTTGCCTCTTTCATGAAATTCTGGAGACGGACAGACATGTTTGTTTTCTCGTGGTCGTTCAACTAACCCTGGTTATTTTCCTAGGCTGGTTATTTGCTATAAGTGCCTTCTGTCCTCATGGGGATGTTATTGTGAGATGAAATAGTGGGTCACACAGGAAGACATCCTCAGTTCAACTCTCTCAGGGTTTCCATGTCCTTTCCTCAGAAGCCATTTCCCTCCATCAACACCCAGAAATATACTGCAATGTAATGAACTCTTGAAAGACACATATTGAAACGAGGTACAGGTGCAGATGTGCAGACACATAAATACATTGAGTGACTGTCTGCAGATTATGAATGAATCTGTGCTGCTGTGCTGTGTCAGTGTGTCACTTACTGTGTACATAAATAGGATGAATCTCCATACACGAGGACATGGTTAACAACTGTTTATATTTATGGTTCTCAGGAGCTCCCTCTCTATAGTAAACATTAATTTTCTGAAGGAACTTTTTCTCCTTTCTCCCTGTGCTGTGTCTGATGTGTAGGATCACACAAGCGCTTACAAACACACACACACACACACAAATTACACATGCTGCACACACCCTGCTCTCACCTAATGACGTGCCTCCAAAGTGGGAAATTAGACACAGTCACAGGTGCTGGAGTGTTGAGTGGCATCTGAGACTTACAATCAGATTGTTGCAGGTTTGTATTCCCCAGTGGGAACTTCAGGTGCAGTGAGGGAAATCCTTACAGCCCCCTATTAAGGCAGTAAGTATTCTGATTTGTGAGTGATTGAGCGCTTGGTTGAGTGTACTTCACACTGTATATGCCCATCATAATGTGAAGGATAAAATGACTGTAAAGGCAATCAACTGTAGACAGTAGACCCATTGCACTGCAGTGGTGGAGCATCGACCATTTGCTTTATTTTACCAGGAATACATCTCATGTGATGCTATTTCAAACAGACACAACCTTGATGTGCATCATTTGGTTCAAAAGCAAAATGTGTCATGTGGGTGTTATAGCGCTGGAAACATAGCTTACTAGCCGTGTGTGTGTGTGTGTGTGTGTGTGTGTGTGTGAGTGTGCGCTGTGTGTCTGTGCTGTGTTGATGGGTAAGAAATCCCTCACAATTTTCTGTCCCATATGAATGGAAAAACGGCAATAATTGAAACTTAAGGAGCTGATTACTCTCAGTGCGTTTAAAGCAAATGTTGGCACTACGGAAGAAGAATCTAATGGACAATGTCAATGCTTTAATTAAATCGACTGTTTTAGCACTGTGCCACTGTTTCTCCTCTTTCTCTCTCTGTCTCTCTTACTGTTTCTCTCCTCTCTTACTCTTCCTTTTTCTTTGCTTGAACTCACTGATGATGTCCTCACCAGGTCACCCTTGGAATAGAGATTTCAATGTGACTAACCTGGTTAAACAAAGATTAGGCATGTTTAAAAAATAAAAAATAAACTAAATAATCTCTGTATATATATATATATTTGAATGCTGTAAGGCGGAGAAGATCAGTGTTTTTGATGCTGTGGATCTGCTGTTCTGGACTGTAAAGCTTTATGAGCTGCATGTCGAGTTTTCACTGAAGCAACACTGTTTGCAAACATCATAGGTGTGGTAAAGCTCCAGTCACCACGATGTAGTACATACTGTGCATGCCAATGTTGGAAATCAATAGCAATTTTATCCAATGACATTTTGCATGCAGTTTATATAGTCTTCTAATAGACCACACAACATGGTGTGTGTGTGTGTGTGTGTGTGTGTAAACAGCATTTAAATTGCCAGACAGACCCACAGGAATACCCCTATCATCATAACCGCACCTGAATAAAAGCTGTAAAGCATTACAGAGCAAACTCCTTTTAGTACCTCTATCAAAGTGAGTGCAACTGTACTGCCAATGACTTCATGGTGTAATTGGATTTTTTTTTTTATCACCTCCTGTTTGAAAGCAACACCTGGTAGCACTTTCCTCGCAGCCGAGAGTGAGTAAGGGATGAATACCTCATGATACAGTGTATTTTGATTTGACTCATGAATATAGTCATTCTTGCATACCAATGTAATGACGATTTGACTGGTGTTTTTTTATTACTATTGTTTACTTATGTCTGGCACTGATAAAATATTTCAGCAATATGTTCCCAATGAGCTGGTAGGAAAAAAGTTGAACAGATGTGAAAAGTAACAATGCAACAGAAGATGAAAGACAGATGCAAAGAGAGAAAACACATTAATTCTTTTGTTGCTATGAGTTTGTCTCATTGAGGCTATTCTTTTCTCTCTCTCTCTCTCTCTCTCTCTCACTCTCTCTCTCTGTGTGTCTCTCTCTCTCTCTCTCTCTCTCTCTCACCTACATACATGCATAAACCATTTTGGATAAAGTGCAATGTGCTCAGTGCCATGGCCTCAGTGAAATTCCTGTTAGTATCAGAGAAGAGAGGAAGAGAATCGGGAAGGAGAGAAGTGTACAGGTAAGGTGAAGTGAGGACAGGAAAGAAAATTACATGATGGGAAAACAGAGAACAGGACAGATGTGAAGGGAAGTTCAACATGATGCCAATAATGAGGGATTCAAATGAAAAGTGAAACATTCTGGGGAATGGAGAGGAGCCAACAATGTGTTGGCCACCATGCTGAATGTCAGCATGGTGGCCGCAGTGGGGGGGTTGTAACTGATTGTCATCGGACGTGAACCAACACACCACTCAGCTGGAGTGTGTGTGTGTGTGTGTGTGTGTGTGTGTGTGTGTGTGTGTGTGTGCATGCAAAGCCACAGTCTGGCCACATTTAACTTTGTGGAGATGTTTCTCACATTAACACAGAAAATTGTAAAAACAGACAAGTCAGATTATGAATCACTGGATGGAAACAAATTCTGTTTTCAAGTCCTTGGAGATCCTTATTAACTTGACATATAAAAAGCATATTATATGGGACAATTATGTATCTTTTACAGTGTTTTTGGATGTGTCTTACATGCATGTCCGTCTGATCTTTTACAGAAAGAAATGTTGCAAGGGCTTTAAGTTTGTGTTGGGCCAGTGCATTCCTGAAGGTATGGAAACCTTGCCAAACTGTTTGGATGTCTGTCTTGTGCGTTTGCTAACATTGCTGATTTGTTTTGGGTTACACTCCCATCATGTCCCATAGGCTTTTAGTCCTTTAATATGTTTCACTTGACTTTCTCTTGTTTTAACCTCACTCAAAGTGTAACAACCCATGACAGAAGTAAAAGTCATCCTACAGTTTCCCTGCAAGTTTTGAATTTAAAATCATAGACTTGATGCCAAATATGGGCAATTTTTGTTCCAATGTTTATACAACATTATGTTCATTATATTTTATTTAATAATGTAATAATTTGATTTTACAAGCAGTACAAATTGAGCTCACTGTGCTAGCAATGGGAGGTTATAGATAGATAGATAAATAGATAGATAGACAGTTCAAGATTCAAGTTTGTTTATTTCTGTAGCCCTTTGTCACAAAGGACTGCACAGAGAATGAGCCTAACTAGATCTAAATGATCAACAATCAACCATAGAATAGAATATTATAAAGGACAAACATCAGGAAGAGCAAGACACACAAAAGCAGATTTTAGCAAGACATAACAGCTACCTATTCCCTAACCTAGCCAGCAACACCAGCCACAACAAACCTTGGGCGGGCCAAGGCAAGGAGGGATCCCCCACCGGGACGACTGAGCGTGAAATAGGTGCCAGGAAATCAGTGACAAGAACATGGACAATGACAATGACAAGAGAAAAACAGAGAAACAGATGAGGCAGACTGATAGATAGATAGATGGACAGACAGTTGTGTTTTTTTGTGTTTGAGGTGCCCCATTCTGTATGTTTCTGCAGACTATGATGTGTGCGCTGGCGCCCCCTGTGAGCAGCAGTGCACTGACCATTTTGGTCGTGTGGTTTGCACCTGTTACCCCGGCTACCGCTATGACCGTGAGCGCCACAGAAGCCGAGAGCAGCCCTACTGTCTGGGTGAGACCTGGTACAACACCTCATAGAGATCATACATTCTTTTAAATGCTTCCAATGTTTTTTCTTTTGCCAAGTATACTACTACAGTACTAATAAATGCTGACATTTCATTTTGATACACTTTACAGCCTAAATTTGTGCCAAGATGGTGGAAACATTCTATGATTGGGTAGCTCTATACCCCCAGTAACCCAGCAGTTTAAATTGAAACAGCTTTTCTGTGTTGCTTTTTGTTATTTAATGGTATATACATTTAATTGAATCATTTTACATTCATACACAATACAAAGTAAGTGAATAAACTCCTCTGTGTATTTTCTTTCTTTCTTTCTTTCTTTCTTTCATGCAATGTAGACATTGATGAGTGTGCAAACAAAAACATGACCGTCTGCTCTCAGATCTGCATCAATGCTGTTGGGAGCTACAGGTGTGAGTGTGAGAAAGGTTATTCCCTGGAAGAAGATGGGAAAACCTGCACCAAGGGGGAGAGAGGTGAGGATTGTATTTTTTTGTTGAACATTTTTCTCTTCATTCATCACCAAAGGGCACATCTGACTGCTGTGGAGGTGACTATACATTGTTATGTGGTGTATGTAAGGAAAGAGAAGGGGGGACTGCAAGCATGGACACCTGGTAGTCATTACACATCCCAGCTCCTTGTACATGTCAGAATGGTTCTTGCTCCCAAATTCTCATGCTGCTGCCCCCTTGACTCCTGGTCTATTCTGATTTGCTGGATGCATTTGAGGCAAACATCACAAATGGACCAGGCGATTAAAAAAGAGGCTTGCCCCAGATTCGGTTGCCAATGGAGCGGTCACGGGCTGGAGATTTGCTACTTCCTCCCATGAGCTTGTCATCCATTACTCAGAAAGGTTGACTGCAACATTTCAGGAGAAACAGGAGAGTGAGAAACTACGGCACATACTCTTGCTGTGTGTCCTGCTGCTGTGCAACTTAGTGGAGAAAAATACTGTCCAGAGACTCTCACTCATCCATTAAATGCATTCATACAGTAGGTCACATTCTACTCTAGTCCAGAAACAAAGCTAGGAGAGCTAGTCAGCTGTACTTTCTGTATTTTTTTTTTCCTCTACAGGGTTGGGCAAGTTTCTTGCTTAAAATTTTATGTTTTTATGTGGTTTCTGAAAAAAGAGTGGCAGAGTCATTGTGGGTGGGAAATCAGGAAAGCAGTGAAGTTAGAGACTGGCCTTCAGTATACTTTGAGTTGCCCCTTCTTATCCTCAAATAGCTGATGTTTAAATCTGGAGATATGTAATTTGGCTGAATTGTTTTACCTCAGACGAAGCCAGCAGTCAGGCATGAGTCCTGTACTAGCCGGTCCCCTAGGCTCTGACACATTTACTAGACCAGCTTCCTGTGTAAGTCAAGGATGTTAAGTGACCCAGAACTCTGGGGTCCCGGTAATGACAATGTTACAGAGTGTAGCTACACTGTATAAGTCACTCATCCCCTTAACAGCTTGCAGGGATTGTTGCTCTCCTGGATAGGGATTGTGACAGCCCATTAAACTGGTCATCACAGCAGCACTGTGTGATTCAGTCATATCAACCCTTACAGTGTTGTATTTTAAATTACTGAAGATGACAAAAGAATTGTTTGCATCATGAAATGGCAGAAATACTGTAATATGTGTTATGGCGGTCATGGGGTTTTTGTTCCTGTTAATAGGTTTGCTTTAACAAAATGTTGACTGACATATATTATGTAAATATAACTGTGATATGTGTTTTTTTAGTAGACACAACATCTGGACATCTGGATTCTCTTTTTGGGTGATTTTGTGAAAGAAACATCTTTGTTTTATTCAACTCCCAGCAGCACGTTTCTTTGGGAAGTCTGACAACATGATGAATGCTGGGACCTGCTCAGCCACCTGTGATGATTTCCACCAGATCAAGATGTCTGTCTTGCAGCTTAAACAAAAGGTAGAGGGCACAAAATAACAACACAAAATGTGCACCATTCTATCCTAGGAATGTCAAATTTAATCTGTAAAATGTATTGTTAATTACTTTGAACCTTTGACACATACTTTTTTCTTTTTACCATTTGTCATAATTTCTCTCAGCACCGTTTTTAGCACTCTATGGCTAACACATGGCCCCAGAGAGGCCCCAATGAGTATTAAACACACCTGCTTGATTCAGCTGAACGTGAACGTGTGCAGGACTGTTCAGTTTATTTATCACCGCCTAAAGAGCTGTCTTTATAGCCAAAAGAGTCCATACCTGAAGAGACCTCAGAAACAACATCGGGCAAGCATTTACAACTCTCTTGAGATGCATTAGATCACTTTATTTTCTAATAAAAATATGACTGAAATAATTTCCCTTACTGCAGCTTGTTGGCTGGCGATCTGTGTGAAAGTCAGCAGTGGGGTAACATTGCCCCCTGTGTAATCACAGACGTCTGAACCTGTCCGAACACTGGTCTGTCAACACTGGCACTCACCACCCTCCCTGTAACAAATGATATATCGCTTCCAGCTGTGTGGTCTATGTGCTGCTTCAGCTATACGTACCTTTCCTTTCTTACTGTCAAGACATTAAGAAAACAAAGTGATAACCTGTGTTTAATATATGCTATACATTATTATAGTATATGTAAAAGTATATGTATATGTAGAATGATTTAGGGGTTGGGTTTCATTCTTTTCATATCATCGAAAGGTCACATGAAGGAACTTGGCTCTGATTATTAATTTAGGAACACAAGTACCTGTGGTTCAAAAACCCCAGCCCAAGGTTACATCAGGCGTTGAGGTTAGCATAATGCATACTGATCAGCAGGTGAAGTGTGTGTGTGTGTGTGTGCGCGCGCACACAAGTGCGTGTGTGTGCATGTGCATGCTTGTGAGCATATGCCAATATGTCTGTGCACATGAATTCTAACTTGTAGGCCCTTCCAACATAGTGAGGTCTTTCAAGTGTTTCCCTTGGGGATTGCCAGATCCAGATGATGTTGTACACAGATCAAAGATAGGTTTTCCCAAGGATGCCACTTAGCATACAGAGCAGGATCGTTCCTGGCCATGCTGAATAATGCAGAGGGGTTGCCTGGCCCTCCATCTGTCTGGGTTACAGCTTCTAGCCTACTGCAGATGGAGGATCAGCTTTCATCCTTGGCAGAATATATGATTTTAATATAATTTGACTTGAAGTTGGCCCTTTAGCATGTAATTTTCCTGTCCTGTACGACAGTGCAGATCTTTATAAATCATTGTATGTTCAGCAGTTTGTAAAGCCATCTAAGCTATCGGACAGACAGCTAAATGACAAAATGCAGAAAAAGGGTGTCATCCCATAAGAGATTATTTATTTATGTTGACTCTATATTTGGCACTTCATTCATTCATTCATTCATTCATATTTACTTCCCCACTGACCTGTTCATTCTGTCATTCATACTCTTGCTCATTTATTTTGTATCCATTCTTGTTTAAGATGGCCATGCTTCCAAACAATGCTGAGGTCCAAGAGCAGATGACCAATGAAAAAATCCTGACACACTCATTCTTAGCAGGGCCTCCTGGTCACCCTGGTCCTCCAGGTAAGACACATAAAGCTAAATATCAGGAAAAAATGTCAGACCTCAAGTAAGGAAACTGGGGTGCATTCAGCAGGGATGCTACAACAAAAAATCAAAAAATCACCTTAGTTGTCGTTCATCCACTGATGTCAGCTTTGTTGATTATTTTAGGGGACCCAGGACCAGAGGGCCCTCCAGGACTCACAGGACTGTTGGGCCCCCCTGGCCCTCCCGGACCCAGGGGCTTGATGGGACCCATTGGACCCTCACCAGAGCTGTCCCACGTCAGACAGGGCCGTCGAGGACCCATGGTCAGCTGATATCCCCTTTCTTCACAGCTGTTATTTTGTTTTAATCAAATCTACCTTTCACACAGTAGAAACTCCATCCACACAATGTTCATTCCAGATAATATAGATAGATACCTTCACTCAGCATTTTCATATAGCATTTCATTTCACATATTCCTCATATTTCACAGCATAGGCTCCTGAATCAGCAAGTGTGTGTGTGTGTGTGTGTGTGCGCGTGTGTACGCGTTCTGACTGTGACCTCCCCTGCTGTTAATGGTCTGAGTAATCCTAGGACGCAGCACACCAGTCTCTTTCTGTCCATCCCTGTCTGTCTGTGCCGTTGGTTCAATTCCAGGAGAGGTATGGTTGATTTATCCTCATGAAGAGAGCCTGGGTGGGCTCACCAAGTGACCCCTGCACTGCATCTTACAAACTTCAAAAAGACATCAAAATCCATGCAACCCCCCACCTCCATCCCCACCCACCCTCTAACTGAAACACACACCTCTGCCAAGGTTTGAGTGTTAAAAAGAATAATAGCTGTAGCTGTTTTCTTTGGCTTGGTGTGTTTTGCGGGACATGTGCATCGCCAAGTCTTGGCTGCCTGAGTGTGAACCTTCCATGTTTAATGTATGGGATCTGAATCAAGAATGTGCAGGATGTGGCCAGAGACATATTCATGGGTAATACCTTAGGTTTTTAAAGCTCTAGTATTTCTGCAATCTACTTATTGAAATGCAGCTATCAACACCTACGATTAGGCATCTCATGAGCCACATGAGGCCAGACCATGAGCTGTGGAACACTGTTTTTTACAGGAGACAAGTAATCTGTGGCTTGTGTGTGTGTGTCTGTGTGTCTGTGCGTGCACACATATTCCCATTTGGATGTGTGGTTCAATTCACAGGTCTTTACGTGTATGTGACTTGTTAATGCATTGTATCAGTTCACATGCTGGTGGAGTCTGATTAAAAGGGAGTCGTCCCTCTCTACATACAAGAACTTGATTAGATACTGAGCACAGAGCCGAGGATTGGCCACCAGGTTTAACTGTATGTCAGGGTTGCAGAGATGATGAATGTGGGATAGTGTATGAGTTAGTCTTGGTATTAGTCTGAATATTGGTCTTACTCCCTATATGATGTCCCAACACTTCTTTGATGGTGATGAAGTTAGGAAAGAGATCAAGAGACTGCCACGGGGCTGAAATCACTCAAAATTAGACTGGAGACAGGCGCAAAGTTCAGCTTGGATAATCTCTGTTGGTGGAGCACAGTGAATATGTCAGTGTTGAATTTATCACTTCAAACGATATAAAATATATCATCTTTCCTATGAAAATAGTGTATTAAACCTTAATTTATTGTCTTAACCCCATATTCCCATTTAGGGTCACAGGCGGGCTGGAGCCTATCCCAGCATGCATTGGGCAAAAGGGAAAACCCTAGACGGCTTGCCAGTCCATCACAGGACTAACGCAGATAGACAGACATTCACATGCCCATTCATATCTGTGGGCAATTTAGAGACTCCAATCCACCTGACTTGCATGTCTTTTAAATGTGGAGGAAACTGGAGCACCTGGAGGAAACCCCTGCGAACACGGGGAGAACTTACAAACATGATTAATCCAATGCACATAAAGATATGAAATGCAATATGATAACCATATTTGTGTTTTTCACTTTAACAGGGGCTTCCAGGAGCTCCAGGAAAAGAAGGCATGAAGGTAAGGTCAGATGCTTTGCATGATTTTTTGTCATCTTGGAATTGGAATTGGAACATAACCTCTCTGAGGAGAAAGAAGTCAGAGCTGGTGCAGGAGGTTGAGGAGTACCAACCAGATAAAGTTGAGCTCACCTCCATGCACAGTGTCTCAGGAGTTGTCCAGGGTGAAAGGAGCTGGGCAGGTGTCGGGATGCTCATGAGTCTACATCTGGACGCTGCACAGTTGGAGGCTGTCCCAGTCAATGAAAGGGTCACCTCAATACAACTATGCAGAGGGTAAAACTCTTGTCTGTTGTTTGTGCGCATGTGTCTAACAGACACTCAGAGTGTTTCATATCTTGGAAACGGTGGGTGGGGGACTGGAGAAGGCCCTGCCCAAAGACTTAATAGTTCTGCTGAGAGACTTTAATGCTCACATTGGCAATGATTGGGAAACCTGAAGGACCTTGACTGGGAGGAACTGTGAACCCAAGCAAAGCGTTGTTATTGGACTTCTCTTCCATGGATAACAACAAACATCATCTTCAAACACAGAGGCTCAAATAAGTGTACTTGATACTGGAGTATCTTGGACCAAAGTTTCATGTTTCGTCAGACCTCACTACACTCTGGTGTAGAGAGGGGCCAAGGTGTTGAAAAGTAGATGGTGGTTGAGCCTCAGATTCAGAAGGAGCAATGCAGATTCCGTCCAGGTTGTAAAACAGGTTTTGCCCTGTCACAGAGAAGGGTCATGGGAGTTTGCTAATCCTGTCTACATATGTTTTTTGGATCTGGAGAAGGCCTTTGACTGTGTTCCCTGAGGTATCCTGTGGGATGTGCTACAGGAGTAAGGGGTGCCAAGGCCAAGCCATTTGGCCCATTGCACTCAGTGTCAGAGCTGTGTTTGCATGTTTTGCATTGTCAAGCTCGTTCAAGGTGGACTCTGACAAGGATGCGCCTTCTCCTCTCTCCTATTTGTGATATTCATAGACAGGAATCAAGAGGCAGCTGTGCAGTGATATTAGGCTGGCATCTCTACTGTTTGCAGATGATGTCCTTCTGGCCTCATCGGACATCTCTGATGTGCATTGGAGCAGTTTGCTGCTGAGTGTGACATGGTCAGGATGAAGGTCAGCACCTCCAAATCTGAGACCAACATTGTCTCTTAGAAAATGGTGGTCTGTCTCATTCAGGTGGGGGTACGCACCTGCCCCAAATGGAGGAGTTCAAGTATCAGATTCATGAATGAGGGTAAAAGAGATTCTGAGATTGACCGCCATTAGGCGCAGTGGCAGTAATGTGGTGTAAATCGTAAAATTGGTTTTATTGTATGTAAAGCACTTTGTAAACATTGTTTTTAGAAAAGTGCTATACAAATAAAGTTATTATTAATATTATTGTTATTATTATTATTAAAGACAGAGCTGAGCCACAAGGCCTCAATTTATCTGTCAATCTTTGTTCCGACCCTCATCTATGGTCCCAAACTTGGGGTAGTGACCGAAAGAATGAGACTGCAGATGCAAGTGGCCGAACAAGGTGAGGAGCTCAGTGATCCAGGAGGACCTCAGAATCAAGCCACATGCTCATCCACATTGAGAGGAGCCAGTTGAGGTGGTTCCTGCACCTAGTAGGGATGCCCCCTAGGTGCTTACCATTGGAGGTATACCAGGTACGGCCGACTGGGAGGAGACCCTGGGGCAGACCCAGGACACGGTGGAGGGACTACATCTCCCTCCTAGCCTGGGAGCACCATGGGATCCCCCAGGAGGAGCTGGAGGAAGTCACTGGGTGGGAACAAGGATGTCTGGACCACTAAATTTGCCCTGTTACCACTAACCTGATATGGATAAGTGGCAAGAAAATGGATGGATGGATTAAGTAATGATATAAACATGACTAAAGACTAAGAAGCTATATAAATAATTTTACAGGATCATTAAATAAAAACTAATAACCGATTTAATAAATAACTGATATTAAACTGAAATACGAATTTAGTTTGAAGATAAAACAAAAATAAAATGGAAATCATAAAAATACCTGCCTGGAGGATGTCTCACAATCTGTGGCTAGTTATTGTGGCTGACTCATTATAGCTGTAGTAGGTTTATTACATAATTGTCATTTTTTTTAATAAATAGTGATGGATGAATTCTGCTCCTTTCATTAAAAATTACCAGCCAGCCATGTTATGCAAACCATAGGAGAGGTATGAGACATGAAAGCTAAAGTCCAGTCCAGGACTGGATCTTGTATACCCCTAACACTGTGTTTGCTTAGCTTATGGATCACGTATGGAACAACTTTTCTCCTTTTTTGACATGGTACCTTGCTATTCTCTCTGTACAGCTGGGATGTTTGTGTGGATAGATTTGAGGGTGATGGTAATCTGTCTCTCTGAGTAACAAATCCAAACCATCTGCCAAAACACTCATAGCCCCAGTGTGACCCTGAGCCTGGCTAACAACCACAGTAGTCAGGTCAACATGTGTAAACTACCTTAGGTCAATAGGCTGCCATGATACTTCCCAGTCTGGCTACGTGTGTGTTTAGTGTTATATGAACAACACACAATTTTCACTCATGACATACATAGGGCAGTTTCTTAAGCAGTAATTCAAAATATGATTTCAGTTTTCACTGCATTTTTCTTCTTTTAAATTATGTGGCTATTTATTTAATTGACCTCCTTTTTTAATGCATCCGGCATTCATTGTTACTCTCACTCCATTGTTACCTCAACTCAAAGTTTTCTCTGCCTTCTTCTAGTTCCTTGAAGACATTCGCTGACTAGAATACTATGAATTCTTCTCATGCTTTTTTTTTCACTGTAATTCATCTAAGCTAAATATTTGTTTGGTTTCCCCAGGGGGAGAGAGGAGCTCCTGGCCCTTCTGGACCACCAGTAAGACTCTGGCTATCTATACTGATGCCACAATATTGTAACTTGTTACCATCATCCAGAACAATACACATACTTTACAGTTAGACTAAACCATGACTGAAAAACAGGCCAACTATGCACATGTAGAAGACTCTGAACATGTACAATAACACTTATAAAATAAGGAATGATATTGTCTAACTTTAAGTAAATAGTTTTCAATATACATTTACGCATTCAGTTTGTAGTGACCATAGATAAAATAGAGTGAGCCAATAAAACTTTACCACTGATGCTGAGAGTTGTCAGGACATGACTGTGTAACTCCCACAGAGAGGGCCTTTCTCTGCTGCAGGTGCTACATTTATCATAACAAGCCATAAGAAAGAGCTTTCTCAGTAGCCCGTCCCAAACAGTCCATTGATCAGCAGGATCCCTGTTGTGATAATCACCTCTGTATTCTATCTATGTCCTTGTTGAGAGTAATATTTTAGTAGAGAGTGAGTGCAGCGCACATGGCCATTCTTCCAACCATTTTTAACATTAGTTGTATCCTGGATGTTTTGAATCACCACCATGAAGTTGAAACTCCCCACACACAGACACACACCTACACACAGACTTTAAAGAAGAACAGGTTCTTATTTTGTGTGGTGAATTATAAAAGACAGGGGTCACTGAACAAATCACCTTCCCATTTGATTCAGAGTCAGACAGCATGAGGTGGATAAGACAAAATGACTATTGAATAAGTTGGAGATGAAGAAGAAATTCAATTTGTCATCTTCGTAGTCCTCTTCATCCTCAGTGGAACATAAAATCAACCAAACTCTACTAATCGTTATTTGCAGTGTTTATTTGAAAAGGAGAGTAACATTTCAGTAAATTTGTGCAGAACAGTTACGGTAAAAGACAAAATATTTGTTTAATCATTTGTCTTTGTTGTACCCGACCCCAAGGGCCCACCAGGCTCCTTTGACTTCCTGCTCCTGCTGATGGCAGACATCCGTAACGACATCGTTGACCTGCAGAGCAAGGTGTACGGCCGACCGATGTATTCCCCGGGGGAGGACTTTCCTATGGTCCCCGACGGCTGGAGGGACAGCCAGGACAGTCTGGATTTGGGCTCAGGAGAGGACTACAAGGATCAAAACCCTCAGGCTGGGGGAGGGTCCAAGAGGAACAGGAAGAGGAAACCAACACGAGACAGAACAGACTTTGATTGGACAATTTGAGGAGGCTGGATTTTAATACTTGTTTATGGCAGGTGTAAATATTGAAGTGTTTTTTTTTTTATTTAACTGCTTATGAAACAGAATGTCCTGTATGCCTTTAGATCACAGATGTTTATTTTTGTATGATATGCAAGATTGTGTGATTTTTCTTTTATATATATATACGTATATATAGTAAAATTAAATGTGTAAGTGCATTTGTTTTGTTTTTTGTCGCAGATCCAGCTCTTGTCAGGGATGTGTTGTTCTTTCCCAACACATTCAACAAGTCTCCTCAAGTGAAAGCAGTTTTGACCCTACAACTTTCTACCAATACTACATACTCTTTCACTCAAATACTAGAAATTGAGTATTTCTGTCCACCCTGTACCTCAATGATAAATCAGTTGACACAAGCATTCTTAAATTCACCAGGGACTAAAGGAGTATGAATGTTGGATGAGAGTGTGAAGAATTTGCATTGTGACCCTAATTTTTTAGTGTTTGTCTTTAAGGCTCCTCACTAAAGCATTATGGCAGCAATAGTGTTTGGTTATGGCTGCTAAGAAAATAAGATGTAATAGAAAGAAATATAGTAAGAAAAAGTCAACGAAGAAGAAGGAGAAGAAGAAGAATACTTGTATAGCAACTTTCTTAAAGATACAATGAAATTACTTTAATTCAGTCAGGAATAGCTTGCTATGGAGTTCTAAGATGAGTAATTTTGTAATTTTTTCAGTTTTTTATTGTTCATGTAATTTCTAACTGCTTTAGTAACCCTTGCTCTATGCTCATCCAGTTCCCCATAGGTTATTTGTAAATTTGTTTATTTATTTATGCGATTTGGAAAAGAGAAAATATGAACACATATGTACAACAATATACAATGCACAGGTGGTATAAAAGAACCTTAAGGGCTTGTAGTAAAAACCATCCTACATATATACATTATATAAATTCACATATGTCATACATACACAAACAACATCCACATATACACACACATATGAACAGACACACACACACACACATACACATACACATACAGTACATAACATTAAACATTAAAATGTCAGATTTTTAAATGGAGTTTGTGCAGAAGTCCAGTGGAGGATGTCTGGCATCAGAGCACTCATTCAAATCTGGGTATGGGTGACATTATTATTCTGGACTTGTAAAACGCTTTGATTCTGTTAACCACCAGAGGGAGACCTTCTTCAAGGGTATTAGTCAAATTTCCACAGTGACAGTTATAATATTTTGACTAATTTTACATTAACAGGCCCTCTGTTAAACAATGCCATGAGATTGGGAAATTTATTTTTCATTGCGCTGAATCTTTAATAAAGATTTCCCAGAATTACCCAGAGTTTTGAAAGTCCACACTGTTTGGCCGTGGTGCAAAAATGAAGTTGATGGTGAAGACGTGCAAACAGGAAGTAGGAACAGGAAATTCTTGATGCTAGACCAACCACACTTCAGATACACATTTGGGAAGGACCCTAAAGTGTGGCAGACCACATTTGGTTGCACTCCACAGCGCCAACATCAGGCCAACCGTGCAACAGCAACTATTCTGTAAAATTTCTCCTACAATGTTGCCTTAATCGCAAACAAATTTTACACATAGCATATTTTAACTGCCTGCATCATCTCTGTATCACATAATTTTAATACTTGTAACCGTTTGGCTGTGACACACAAAAGTATTTGATGGTGAAGATGCACAGATAAGAAGAGAGGCATAAACTGCATACAGCACCTGTTTGCAAGGGGCTCAGTACCTCAGACCACATTTGGCCATGATGAATAGCACCACCATCAGGACGAATTGACAAATTTTCAAATGGAAATATGTCAGGCAACAGTTGACCTGCAGTTGCTGATGATCTATTGTTGACATGTTGAACTTTTCCAAAATGATAAATCAACCTTATATTGTCACTGTCAGACCATTTCCCCCATAGACTTGGACCCCACTAATGACTGCTTATAGCTATATTTATAATTATTATTATTATTAGTAGTAGCAGTAGTAGTAGTAGTAGTAGAAGTCTTGTATTTTATATAATAATTTAGCATTTTATTTTGTAGTTTATTTGTAGTTGATGTGTGTTCTGTTGTTGCCCAGTAGTGCCTGAAAGGTCATCATTTGATGTGGACCCCAGGAAAGATAGCATCTGCTCTTGCTGAAGCAAATGTTGGATCTAAATAAATAAATTAAATAAATAAATCTCAATAAATCTCAATAAATAAATACATATTTGAATCTCGTAATTAAAAAAAAGTATAGTGCAGTCCTTCTCCAAGGCTTAAGACTCTTTTAGAACAGTGAAAAAACGGTTCATCTGGAGGTCAGTCAGGAGAGATATTTACACAGACAAAGCTGAAAAAACTCACTGCAGGACTATGGATGAATCACAGTTCCATCACAAGCACTCTGTTTTTTTCAGTTTAACGTGGTTATTTATTAATTGAATTAGTTTCATGTCCATTGGGGCATTGCAATCTGTTAAAACCCATTGTATGAATTCAAAAAAGCATTGACGTCATTGGGAAAGTGTGCCTTCTTTTCTTCCTTCCTGAAAATCATTTTCCCTGATAACAGCAATAGGATCACACAATGTACTGTATTCCTGGCCATTCTCCAGACTTCATATCTCTCTGGTGTCTGTCGTAGCTCTGTTAGCTCACATAACAAATGTTGAGAAGTGTGCAATGACAATCCTTTGTTCTCTTTCTGATGTCATAGCTGGAGGAGGATGAGAGAGAGGCTGGGCTTTTGAAGTGAGAGTGAGGTTTGGAAAGGATAACCTTTTTTGAAGTCATGTTTCACCCTGTTTCACCCTTTCCGATTCACCTTTGTCTCTCTTGGTCATAACATATATTTATCTCACTCTGTCTGTCTTTAGTAGCAAAAGGAGCCGATGTAATCTTGGGAGCTTGACCAAAACAAGGTGATGTCATTTTCATTTTCATGACTCATGGAGATCATGCAACGAAATTCAAAGTGCCCTGCTCAAAACCCTTCAGTATTGAATATCAGTTGATGACAACTGTTATCACATGTCTGAGACCATCATTTCCAAAAAGCATTGACATCATGGAGGAAATGTGCCTTCTTTTCTTTTCTTCCTTCCTTTTTTTTTTACACTATTGTGTGCATTAGTTAATCATCAATCACATTCAACCCATCCTTTGTTAAAAAAAAATAATTTATCTCACATAAAAACACAGTTCTGCTAAATCTGTCATCTTTCAACCCTTTTTTTTTTTTTTTTTACTTTTCTTGCAACGCATTTAGTGTTTCAGACCTCAACAAATGTGACGAGGGTTAAAAAAAAATAAAGTGACTGGACTATGCTGCTGTCACTAAAAATTTACATAGCTTTTTATTTGCTGGCCCTCTTTAGGATAGATTATATCTGTGCTATGTTTCATCCATAGTTGTAGATTGGCCAATATTAAGGGTGCTACTGGAACCTCAGAAACACTGAAGCAGGTCAATCAGTAAATATTCCTTTTTTCACATTCTTTGGAATTAGGATGTAGACAAAAGAGTTACAAAATTACAAAAAAATATGTTTGGTGATAATGAATTTTGTATATCTAACTGTTGTCAAAAGCATGTTGCTCATTTTGCTATCATGTAATACATTTAGAAATCTATTTGGCTCTCCTCCCATTGGTCATTCAGTACCTCCATAAATCCACAAGGTGGCAGTCATTTCTTAGTCATATATTTTTTCACCCTGTAGACTCATGGACAGCATATCCAGACAGTGTTCAGTGAAGTCTCATTAAACTTTACAGAACAATTGACTGACTAGTTTCACATGAAGATAATCAAAACATTGTCTTAAAGCTTTGTGGCTGCTGGTTTAGCATTATGCAACTTGTGACAGTTTTCTTCCTTGTTTTGTCTACCAATCTAATAAAATTACACGTTCTGCAGCATGTTGATAATTCATGATAAACAATGTCATTGTTATGATGGCAGCATTTATGCTTATCTCTACCAGAGGGACAATTATAACCAATTTCTGAAACGCTGTTACACTTGGTTTTTGGAGACAATAATCATATTTTTGTTTGTTTGTTTTTTGTGTTTTGTTTTATTTTTATTTTTTTATTTTTTTATTTTTTTTGGGACACAACAGATGTACATAAAAAAACTCATGCA
This sequence comes from Centroberyx affinis, assembly GCF_046629955.1. Lineage (NCBI taxonomy): Eukaryota > Metazoa > Chordata > Actinopteri > Beryciformes > Berycidae > Centroberyx > Centroberyx affinis. The sequence goes on along the minus strand of NW_027280178.1, from coordinate 161,122 downwards.
TGGTCCCTGCTGTAAACTAAACCAACTAAACTAAACAACAATAACATCATCATCATTACCAACACCATTGCTGTCATCGTCATCAACAACAATAACACAAAAAAAAAAAAAACAACAACACTGGTTTTCCATTTTTTCCCAACACAGCCAAGAGTTCTTTCAATCAATGTAACAAACTCTAAACACTTCAGTCAGATGCCAACCTCATTAAACACTACATCATTGTTTACATGTTGTGCATTTGATTTGTAATGAGCCCATTTTCAGTGAACAGTACATGTCATAATTTGCATTTGATTAAAGAGGGACCGAAATAAAAGGCCTGTGCACATCCCTATAACAAGCTTGGAGCATCCCATCCAGAAAAACACAGGGAAAACTTGGCAATATATTTGTCCAAAATCCCTTCTGGAAGTAATTAATCACCAGCATACAAGAGCATGCCTTAAAAGATTTCAAATATTTGCTGAAGTGCCCCCTTGTTCCTAATTATATCTCCCTGCCTGTCCCCCTCATTATTTAGAACTGCCCACAAAAAGATGTGAAATTGAATGGGAACCTTCACACACCCAGCCCCCTTCCAAAGCAAATGCTTAATAGCAAATGAATGAATGAGTTACTGTGCTGGAATAAAGGCATTAATGAGGTAATTTTATTAGTAGTGGCCGCCCAGAACTGTTGGAAACAGACGGGGGAAACAAACAGAGGGAGGCAGCATAGAGGAAATTAGTGCTACCCAATTCATTAATTAATGCATTAGTGCAGGCAGCAAATTAACTGCCCCAAAAATCCCCCATTCATTGAAGATTATGATGGGGAAAAAAATACATTGTTGCCCTCCAACATAATTGAAAGACAGTGCAAATTCAATTCTAATGAGGCGAAAGGCACCCCCTCAACATACATCCCCTATTTCCCCCCTCTAAAAAGACCGCTGAAGGCTTGCTCTTGTTGGGGCCTAAGTTTAAGGAAGTATTGAGACTGAAGGAGACAATAATGAGAGATCGGCTTGGCCCTGAGTGCTTTATATGCTGCAAACAGGTAGAGAAGATTGAATGGTTCTCTTTCTGGGACTCCTGGGGGGCCTGTCTTCCCAGCACAACAACACTTGGCCCTGAGAAAAGGGTCTGCTGAGGAGCCTGCGGAGTGAATGGACCTGTGCTGCGGCGAGTCATGCTGAATGGCCAGAAGTTCTTAAATGATTACACTGTGTTGTGCCGGGCCAGTCTTCGTCACACACATGAACACAAACACATACACACAGACGTATGCACTCGCACACACGCACACACACACACACACACACGCAGACACACACACACACATAGACAGCCCTTACCCCTCCACCTCTCCCTCTCATTGAGTTATCTTTACTCAGGCTTTGTCTCCCCTAATTGGAGCTGATGAGGGACTAATTGGTAGCTTTTTTACAACACCCAGTACTTAAGCAATGGCAAGCTGAGGGAGGCAGCATGAGCGGAGTTAATGAGAGGCTTTGCACAAATAAAGGCTTTAAAATGGGCCTGTTTCACAGAATGGGAGAAAAGGAAAGTTGAGGATATCTTTTGTCTCCTCCACATCTTTCACTTATGTGCAGGTATCTGAAAAGAAGGGGGAGTGGTGGAGGGCACACAGTGGTTGCTGAAATGTTGAGCACTTCTGTGCATAAAGGGATCTGTTCTGTATTGTTTGGGGCCCATCGTTTAGTGTGTCTGTTAATAATGGGAAAGGGCTGCTCCTCAAATGAATGTAGCAAAGTCCTTAGAGACAATAAGTGCCCTCTCTTCCCTGGACCACACTGGACCGTGTTGAACCAATCTGAAATAAAGGTTTAGTCCTCCCACATTGTTAAGGGTGAGTATGTAGCCTACGTGTGCAGAATTGAGCCAACAAATAATAAAACAGTGAGACCAGTCTATCAGTTAGAAAGACTTAACGCTCAATGCGGTGTAATCATGAAATCCTTTGTAGATTGTTACATTTCAAATTATCATTAATCCAATCCCAACTCTGGCCCTAAATATGAAAAAAGGGGGCCTGTGTGTCTCCCAGGGATGCAGTTGTGTGACATTACAGACAAGAAAAAATCATATTCACTACAACATAAGGTCTGTAGCATTCATGTTAGAGATTTTGCAACACAATGATAACCTTTACATCACAGCAGGTTCTTACACATGCAGGATTTAGTCATCTCAGCTGACATTTTGTTAATGTGATAATGGTTTGCTTTGTGCTTGTGAAGTATGAATGAACAACATGAGGCAACAGGCTTCATTTAGCTAAGCCATGGTATCACACCAGGAGGTGACAAGCCACTCTCCCTTTCCCCCAAACGTGACATGGGCAATGTAAACATCTTGAGATACCTAGATCCTCCGAGGATTCTTTACAGATTTTTACCAATTAGCTACCTAAACAGAAAAAACAGAGCGAAAGTTTCTAAAAGCTTCTTCTAAAGATTTCTAAGATATTTAGTGGAGAAATTTCATCATGTTCAATACTGGTTTTAGGAAGAAACCTAATCAGACTATAGTCTATTAGTGTTACAGATTCATGATCTAAAGAGTTAACCTCTATGTCCAAGTAGTGTTTCCTATACAATAAACTTTTTTCCATTTTACTTTTGCTTAAACATTACTGCTGTAAGCTACAGTAAATTCACCACAATCATCAGATCAACTCACTGTCACTTACACCCCAGATATCTTTTCCTATGGTTCTGGTGTAATTCACTGGCCAAATATTTGTGCTGAGTCATCTGTTATGCTATTCACAGTCTCAGTGACCCATTAACATCCTACAGGTTTCCATTGTCTACTTCCAAAGGAGCCATTAGCATTGCTATTGTTATTTAAATCCTGCATTTCCTAACAAAGAGTGGGAATTAACTCTCTAATGAGGACTTCCTCAGACAAAGACCAGAGGCCTCTACTTTCTCTGCTCTCTGAAGCTACTAACGTAGTGTTAGATTTGAAAATGTTACAATAATGAATTATGTAAAGAAAAAAAAAGGCATATAATTTATAATTTAGTGTTTCAAATCTGTGCTGCTTGCTATTTTCATTAATTATTCTTTATATGTTATATATAAAAATAATTCTACATATGTCTATATATGTTCTAGCGTTGTTGTTGGTATTTTTATGAGACACTTTTGCTATGTTATTATTTAGACTCTATTTTTATGTGTTGTAGGGTATCTACTACTATTTGCTGCTGCAATTGCTCAATTTCCCCACAGGGATCATTAAAGTTTAATCTTTTCCTATCTTATTTTATTTCAGAGTGTAGCTCTTCGGTAAAGCCCCTCTGACAGAGATATTTCTATGCATTTACTGCATGTCTATTCAAGACACTAGAAAAGAATCAGTTTGACAACAAGCAGCATTCAGCCACAGTTGGCATGAAAGTTAGAATGGATTTTATTCTGGCTACCCTCCAACATTAACCCTGGCATGAACCCCTTGAAGACAGAAGGAAAAAGATACGGCCCACTGCAAGACTTCTCCATTTGTACGAGAGATCCTGTATCTGTATCTGATATCTAGTCTAATCTATTCATATAGCCCTTTATCACAAACATGTCTCAAAGAGATGCTTTCCATAGCATTATATACAGTACGTCATATACTGTATACTACGTCATATCATTAACTGCATCACATACATACTACCCATATTATATATATTTTAGTGCAATTCACTTGACCTGCATGTCTTTGGACTGTGGGAAACCAAACTCCACAAAGAAAGGACCGGGGCAGAGATTCAAACCCATGACCTTATTGCTGTGAGACGACAGTACTAAGCACTGTGCCACCGTGCCGGCCAGACATATCTCCTGTTATTCTGGCTGTATAAAAAACATTACATTTTTCTCCATAAATGTCCAGATATACTATCTTAATAAGTTTAACCGTACAGTTTGTGGTATTTTGTGATTACATGTTAATACATAGTTAACAATTCTTACATATGGTATGGCATGGCATGGCATGGCATGGCATGGCATGGCATGGTATGGTGATGCATGGTATGAAATGATATGGTAATATACAGTACATGCCACAAAAATGTCTGGGACAGCAAGGTGACCATACAATTCAAATTATAATTCAGTAATTTATTTAACTAATGACTTACAATGACTGAGCTGGTAGGGGTTCAGTATTTTGCTCACTTTGGCAGGATATATAGGCTGTTACAGTGATCGAACCTGAGACTTATAGTTAAAGGGGGGTCTTGCTATCCATATATATTGTAGGAATATGAAGAAAATCTATGCTTTGTGTATTAAGCATCAAATTGTATCACTCTAAAACCCTGCTGATCAGTCCTTTTGATGATCCTGATGCTGATCCTGCCATTTGCTGATCATTTGCCAGAATAGTCAGCATCCCCAGATTAGAGTCACCACAATAGCCTGTTTTGTTCTGGGGTTCATGCCAAAACCCATAATCACAGCCTCGCACATAAAGTGATGCTGTGCCTCCAGAAGCAATAGAAAGAAGCCGATGAAGGTAAATAGAGAGTAAGTGGCATATAATTGTGTCATCTTCCCATCTCCCACTGAGGCTTTCAAACTGCAGTGAAAGCTCCTGCAGCCGGCACAGCTAACCTTTCACTGACCTTAGACAGGCTGACACTCCAGTCCAGAACAACATGGACCATACAGTGGCTCAAAGGACTCAAAAGACTGTGTGCATAGGTGCAGTTGGCATGATTGATGTGCTTGTGGCTCATTACATTGTGGATCTTTCATCACTAATTGAACTTTAACTGTAGGCCTGATAATAAGCTGAGGTTTCTGTTTGGTATAAAAACAAGTGAAATGCTCAGAGGATATCTTATTTTGATGAATACGATGTACCAGACCTCACACAATAATGTGGTGCTGACACATTAATCTTGTTTTAATGTGGCTAAATGCTCAGCTGAGTTTGTGTTTAGCTGTCTCACTAAAACCCATAGGCTACTACAAAAAATAAATTTCTCATACACTCCAGAACATGTTTAAATATATGTTTCAAAATGTACAAATATTGGCAAAAAAACGTTTTTGTGTGTGTAGATGACGTTCATTCAGAGTTTATTTTGGACACTGTTAAGTACATTTTCTTTCAATGTTCTGTTGACAACATACTGTATCTGGAAGTATGTTTTGGCCACTCAAAATAGTCTATATTTGAACGCGATCGAGCCACATCTCCATTTTTTGAAACATATGTAAACAGTCTAGCCTACATGTGAAATGTGTTTTTCTGGGTGCAGATAAAGAAAACATGTGGCACTGTCTGAGGTACAGTGGCCGGTTAGGTAACAGCAGTCAGGACTAAAATTACATTTTGGCTGGCTGGTCGCCTGTGCTGATGTAGCTACTATGCTTTTATCCCCAAGCAAACCTAGAGCCCGCTAGCTAACCTCAGCTCTGTCACACACACAAAAAAAAGGAAAAAAACATAAAGAAGAAATCATCCAATGAGAAAACGCCCTGTTGGCCCTACAGGCATCCCGTCATGCTCAACGCTTCAGCGCTACGTCAGCAGTGATACCGAAACATGGCGGTGTCCATAGCAAAGCGCCCGGCTGCAAATGCGTGTGTATTGATATTAACTTTTTTGATAACGTTAATATTTAATTGCTGTGACGCCGATATTGCCGCTGGTGCCTCAACGTCAGAAGAGACTCCTCACCGCCGATTTGAATACAAATACAGCTTCAAAGGACCGCACCTGTCTCAGTCCGATGGCAGCATTCCCTTTTGGCTGCACACTGGAAGTAAGTTTGTAGCGACCTGTCATCACACAGAGATGTTGTAATGTTGACAGTCAGGAAACTGTTCGTTCAACTTGTACTGCTGTCACAACATGGGACGAGCACAGATGAAGCCGTCGGTGTTAGCTTTTCGCCAGTTTGCGGCTGCTGTTCATGTGTATTAGCCAGTGATGCTCAGAAGTGAGGGTGGTTCGGTGTTCAACTGCAACTGTGTTCATTAAATATTGCATCAGGAGGTGCACAGGAAAGAGCAGGCCAGCCTTCGTCACTCCAATAGCATGAAAACGGGTGATAAGCTGCCACACAGCAGAGGCCCAGCTGCTTGCTATCAGAGCCTGTGGTACTGGAGTATTGAACTTTCCTTTATCTTTGGGCCTTTGGATTCTTGCAACACAAACTCATACCACTGCTGACATGGACATTCAATAACACCAGACTACACTGCATTACTTTGCAGTGAGCAATGCCCCAAAGCATGACACAATTTGGTTACATCAGGTATTTTTTTAAGCCAACAATGTAAGTGAGAATTTTCTGACACCGAAAAAGCTCAAGAGAACATGCTAATACACTTTGTATGTGCAAGTCTGTGAGAAAAAGGTCCTACCAAAGTTGCTAAATCAGTTACATAGGCAAATGCAAAGATTAGAGAGTAGGCACACCCTTATTTTTTTATTTATTTTTAGCAGAATGCTGGCCTATAATCACAAATACTGCAAGTTCTAGGTTTTCACATAGGCTTTGGTGTAATTGTTGATCACTGGTGACACAGGAAAAGATCACAAGTCATTCTCAATAAGTTGATTTTCTAATAAATGATACTTATCCTTATTACCTTATACTTATTTTTCTCATGGCACTGGTTAATGAAGCCTGCAGCCACACAGACATGGTGGATGGCTAATAGACTTATGTCTGCATGAATGCTTTGTTATGATGTTACTACTAAGCTATTGAACTTTGTGACAACTGCAGTGTGGTACTTTCAGAGGAAAATGGTTCATTGAATATTATTTTTTATAGACATTCATAGATAGGATGTTTATTTTAGATTAGCCGTTGCACATTACCTTTCCAAATCCCTCTTGTTAGACCTGAACACTCGCTGACATCCTGCTTGAAATTTCCTCACTTCTGTTCTCCTCTCTAGATGCCATTCCTAGTGCAGACCAGGTGCGCATTACGCCATCCCTCAGGAGTCAGAGGGGCTCTGTGTGGACAAAAAACGCAGTCAATTTTGAACACTGGGAGGCCGAGGTGACCTTCCGCGTTTCTGGAAGAGGGAGAATGGGAGCGGATGGTCTGGTAAGAGGGGCTTCAGGGTGGATTCATGGTACAGTCAGAGAACACAATTGTCTGCAGTAGGTTGGATCATGTGACATATACAATTTACCAATACACAGACTGACTATGATAGACAGTAGAGTCTACTTTCTATCACAGTTGTTTCACTAAGGCTCGACAGTAAGCATCCCAGAACCACTTCCCACCATACCTGCTCCGATCAGCAACACACTCACTCAGACATACCACAAATTTGTCGATACACCTACACTACTCCACCGTTGGACCTACATTTTGGATTACTCCTTGCCGACCCCTTTGTTTGAAACAGCCCATTCAGGAATTCAGACACCAAACTGTACCAAGAAGCAAAGGCTAAAAGTGAAAAAGCCAGATCAGCAGTATGAAGAGCTGAGAATGGTGTATGACTAACCATTCCAGTCACCATAGCTATGCCATCATATGATATATATAACTCCTGTCTCAGGCTGGGGACACTCTACACAACTTTCCGGTTGATTATAACCATGATTTGGCATTCACAACTGTTTTTTTTATCAGACCAAGTCTGCGCTAATTTGGGGTAGTTGCAATGGACAGTCAGCAGAGGTGATCTTATAGTGTGTGAGGGTTAAGATCCCCATGTAGTTGGGACCATCACCATTATCATACTGGTCAATGACTCAAGTCTGAGACTGGCAGTGAGAGAGTGCAAGAGAAGGAAACATACCCCACTTCCATGTTTGTTTTGATGCCATGTTGTAGTAGCACATGAGTTCATATTTCCAGGTTGTATGGCACGGGAGCTCTTAGAAGTTCTGTGTGTGATCCCCAAATCAAACTTGTCAAGTGTGTGCCTCTATGACGCAAGATGAAAAAATATCTGCAAATGGCAGTCATTTAAATGTATTACTCTTTTTACACCAAAATTAGCGTGTATATGCAGGTTTTTTAAACGCGGGTAAACCCGCTAAAACTAGGCGATTGACTCCTTTCCCATTGCCAGTAGACGAGTTTGCCTTTCTGTTTTTTTCTGGTGTGTCACGTTCGACGTCACAAACACGCCGGAAAACAGGGTTAGCAAACAGTAGAAAGCAGCTTGGAGCCCAGTGACAATGTTACGGTGTTTGTTTCTTTGTTCCCAATAACCATGTTTTGAATGCAAGAAATCATGAAATGCAACTGCTTATTGATTGATAATGTTACGCTAGCCAAGTCACAAGACTCTGATGGCTGTTACACAGCACTTAAACCATATGTCATGTAGCGATCGGTCAAAAGTGGTCTTTTTTCTCCCAAGGCCGATGTCATGACAAAATTCTAACTAATATTTTAAAATTTAATAAGATCCACATCTACATAAGCTACCTTGACCCGTCAGTGGAGGCCATGATCCAACGATCCATGCTTTCACTTTCAGCAGTAGTGATTCGCTACGACTTTGCCACCGCAGCAATGGTGGTGTCACTAGAGGGCAAAACATATAAATCCGTCGCTGGATTTGTATACAGTGTGTCACCAGCCTGAGTCCTGAGATAGAATTCCATACTTTAGGGGGCAACCACACTGATCCGGTGTGTTCTTTCCAATGAGAGGTGTGGGCTGATGATGCGTCCGTATCCATCAGATGACAGACACAAAGTTCAACCGAGTTGAACTTTTTCTGGATGGACGGATTTGTTACCAGCATTATAGATGATCAAATGTTTTCAATAATGTATGTACCATTATTTTTCTGATCTAACAGGCTGTGTGGTTCACGTCTTTACAAGGCCTTGATGGTCCAGTCTACGGTGCAGCTGACAAATGGAATGGAATTGGAATTTTCTTTGACTCTTTTGACAACGATGGGAAGGTTGGTGTCAAGTCCGTGTTTCCAAGATTTTATGTGCCTTAACTTTATTGGAAAGGTTCCATGAGTATATGTAACAAAATTAGTGTATAATGCCATTAGTGTTCCCACTCACGGCCCCACTCACAGAGCAGTGAACACCATCACATCCTCGCAGAGAACTGTGCAAGAAGTTAAAAGAAAGCAATTTGATTTAAATATTGCTTTCTTTATGCTATGTAATAATTTAAGAAAACTAGGCATATGTTCAAAGTGGCCTATTCAATGTCCAGTTTCATCAGTAAAAGTGAAAGACTTGACGTCAAAGACGAACTGCGTAGTTTACGCACATCCTATGTGTGGTGGCAGGTTTTTGTAAATTTCCTTTGGATGTCCGAACAAGTCAGACTCCTGAAAGCTTTAAAAAATCCCAATTTTCATGTGTAAATGTCAGTATGAAAGAATTACGAAAAAATGTGTTTGTTTGTAGTAGTTTGATAAATGAGGCCCATTGATTGGTAAAAATAGGTCTAACTATAGCTAAATCTCTGTAGAGGCATACTGCTAACGGCATGGCGCTGCCATATTGATTCTCTCCTTCCTCTTCTTCTTTGGTGGCATCAATCTCTTGCAAAGATCCTCTGCCACAGTGATAGCCCACACCAACACTAGGAAGGCTTCTGCTTTGGTAATTTCAATGTCAGGAGGCGCAAACAAGTGTGTCAAAAATGAGAATACATGCAAGCCAATCTATGCGTGTAATTTGATTCACAAATGCAGATTCAACAATTTAAATTTGTTTTATGCTCTGAAAAAGTTTGTAACTTTTGTGAAAGTCCCTTTTTTATGAAAACAAAACTTTTATTCACAGATATGTGTCTGTTTTTGTAAATGATGTTACATTTATTTGTATGACATTTTACAGAACATAATACTCTCATTTGTATTTGTATTTATCTCATTAGATATAATTTGTCATTATTGAGACAAATTTCCTCCCCAAAAATGGCCTGTACAATGAATGTAGATGGCTTTGCTATTATAGTAGCAATTTGTAATTTAAATCTAACATACTCCATGAATTCTGTATTGGTATGTAATTAATTATTCCGTAGTTGTCTGTTTTATATTGTATAATTAATAATTATTATTATATTGTGCGGTTATGGAAAACAGATCTTGCATTACTGCTTTTTATCCGCCTTTTTATATCACATTTTAATATCAAAATACCTTGTTTGCCCAGGTATAGGATTGATACTGTAGAATAAAATTGCCAAAAAGCAAAACCACTTGTGGTCTGACGAGAGATCAGGTTGGATGAGATAGATTTGGATTAACATGTTTTCTTGTTTTCTCGACTTCATTCCAGAAAAATAACCCAGCTATAATTGTTGTGGGAAACAATGGCCAACTTGTTTATGACCACCAAAAGTAAGTAAACATTTCTTTGCTGTTTGCTGATATGATCACCAACTCAAATTTTAACAATTTAAAGAAGATTAGGAAATATGATTATATTTGCTTGGAAAGTAAATAATCCTCTATCTTTCCTAATCTCCCCTGGGCCAGTGAAAGCTTTAAATCACTTTTTCAATGCCATTCCAGTGTGTCTTAGAATTCACACTGTTTTCCACGAGTGTTTACAAAAACATGCAAAAATTACATTGGTATTGATGTTATTCACCCCTTTCATGAACTTCCTTCAGATTTGTGACCACTTCTCCATAAATATTTATGTGTAGTATATGGTTGAAAATAATAGCTGTGATGTGTTTTGTCTGAAAACAATGTTTTAACCCAGTGATGGCACAACACAAGCCCTTGGAACGTGCTTAAGAGACTTCCGCAACAAACCGTACCCCATCAGAGCCAAAATAACATACTACAAGAAGACATTGACGGTAGGAGGTGCCATATACACACACACACAACCACACACACACACACTCACATGAGCATCAAATAGAAGAGTTATTAGTCATTACCTGTCATTATGTGTCTAGTTTTGCTGTATGAATGGAATAATCAGTTCACCCAGTAAGAAAAGCCAAAAGGTAATGCTTCCAGTACATTAAAAATTGGCAGTTTCTCAGCCAGTAGTTGCATAGTGTCCAAAGCTCTTGTGAAGAAGACATGCTTAATTTTACATTACGTAACTTTTGATGGTCATTTTTGATGCCATTGTGTTGAACTGCAGCACCGTTCTCTCTTTCCTTTCAGGTGTTGATCAACAACGGTTTCACTCCAGACAAAGAGGACTACGAGTTCTGCACAAAGGTCGACAACATGATCATTCCCACAGAGGGCTTCTTCGGCATTTCAGCTGCCACCGGTGGTTTAGCAGGTATTTTTATATTCTGTATGTTAAACACTTAGAATCTTATATGTCCATGTTTATTCAAAAAGTAAACTTTACTTTAAGTACTACTTCAGTTACTTCAAAAAGTAAGGTACTTTTCTAAAATTAGTCTTGCTGTATCAAAGTGATAGGAGTCACCCTAATCCCTCTTGAAGCATCTAGCATTCAGGCTAGATGTCTAGGCTAAGATGAAATGGATGTCATACAATTAATTCAGTGGAAAAATGTTAGGTACTTCGGAATAAGCATCAGTTATGAAAACATCCTGATGGTTCACTTTAAAAATCAATAATCATCATAAAACATGAACTGAAATACACTGATTTGTATTTTTTCTCATTTTCTAATGTAAAATTTCTTTTTTCCATCAGATGACCATGATGTTTTGTCATTCTTATTATTCAGACTAACAGAACCAGGCCAGCAACTGGTAACTATATTTCCTAAAGTTCCTAATACTTCTCAATCCTCCGTGTGGCATTCATTTTTCTGTAGCTGTGTGTCTTTGTGTGCATATGCATGCATGTGCACAATATAGCCTAAGCAGGGCCTCTATTGAGTTCAGAGTGGTTGTTTTGTTTCTCCCATTGAAGCCCCCACCTGAAGCCGAGATTCCCAAAGAAGAGAAGGACAAGTACCAGGAGGAATTTGAGAACTTCCAGCAAGAGCTCGACAAAAAGAAAGAGGAGTTCCAGAAAGAGCACCCGGACGTCCAAGGAGAACCAAGTTAGTTTTCTCAAAGCAAATGCACCCAGTACATTTTGTGAAATAATTAATCTAAGTATTTATTATCTGTGTTTTACATTATCTGAACCAAATTAAATCAAATTAAACTATAAGGGAAATGCAAACAATTTGAGAAGTATTTGTAATTCCATATTCTCCATTTCAATTTACATTTTTATTTCCAAAACGTACATTTGCTATGCCTCGCATTAGGTACATGGCAATGATGGTATGGTTGGTTCTTGTTTTTTGCTAATGTGTGTGTGTATCCCCTTCAGTTGAGGACCTATATGAGAGCGTGAATGACCGGGAGATCCGCCAGGTGTTTGAGGGCCAGAATCAAATCCATCTGGAGATCAAGCAGCTCCACCGCCAGCTCGCCATGATCCTGGACGAACAGCGGCGATATGTCTCTGTTATCACAGATGAGGTTGCCAAGAAAGGGACCCATGTTGAGTCAGGACAGGTAGGGTGCACAACCTCGCCAGGAAATGGGTATGCACAACGATGGGTATAGGGTTACATAATTTTCACTCTATATGCTTGATCTGTGTATTATTGCAAACATTTAGAAATGCATGTTTCACTTTTCCAACACAAACAGAAATGCTGGTATCTAAAAGATGCTTTGTGACCAGTTTATTAATTTATGCAATTTGTAACACACCACTGGCAACTTGCTCAAACAATGGAACTGTTATTTCCCTGTATTCCTACTGAAGCCAACTTGTTCTTTATGGGAGTTATTTATTTACTTTATATTAATGTCAATACTGAAGCGTTTAACCTCCAGTCAATCATGTTTCATTTCTCTTTTAGCCAGATACTGCCGGTCAACAGTTGGGCTCAGTCATTGCCACCCAGCAGGAGGTGCTTAGGAACCTGAATGAGTTGAGGTAAGTAACAACAGGGACAGTTGTTGATGTTTTGCCATTTTTAAAAACTAGCTGTTGTTTTTGCCACAAACATAAAAAGAGATCTGTGATACTCCAGAAAAACAAGGGAAATCCTGGCTGTTAAATCCCTCAAATCATATTTAATCTCACGATACAATGGCCCTAATGTCACAGGTGTCTGCCAGCCTGATAATCCAGATGCAGTAACAGCTTCCTATGAAATCCCCCCCATCCATACCCTGCTCAGTATGTCACCTAATGACCCCTCGCTACACTCACCTGCACGTGCACACACACACACACACACACACTAAATGGAATAATCATCATACTGCCTTGACCTTGGCGCTAAAACATTTTTACTCACAACTGTAGTTTGTTGTATCTGCTTGTGGAATTGACACGATAAAATAAAAAGATGAATTACATTTTAGAAGTTGCAAGCCAAGTCTGATGCAAACAAATGTCTTCCCTGCAGATATTTACAGTTTGGGTGTATTCTCATCCAGTTTATCAGCAGGCTATGATATATCTCTCTTTAGCTATTTAAACCAAGTGAGAAACCTAAAGGGAGACTAAGTAAGAATGTCTCTGTTTTTGCAAAATATAATGTCACATAAGGTAGCATACGTGAGAATAAGGATTATTTTATTCCTGATACATATGTATTATGTGATAGGTACATTAATATCCAGTTGTAATCTTCTTTTGAATCTTAAGTATAAAATATACACTTTCTTACCTCTCAGTTGTCAGGCTATACAGATTTTTATGCTACACCATTTTAAGATAATACAGCTTAAGAGATTGTATGATGTGTGCCTCACATGGCAAAGATCCAAGTGAATGCTTGATTTTGGTACTTATGTAAGCCTGATTAGGTGTACGAAATGTAATTTTATGATGTTTAGATCCTGTATTTTGTTATCCACTGTCAATAACATATTTGTACTTTTGTATTGCTTTGCTTAAGGTGCTTGTGGGCTTAGCCATTTGATCACGCAACAGACAGATTTAAAAAAAAAAAAAAAAAAAAAAAAAAAGACTTCTTCAAGACTCTTCTTGTAGGCTATGGGTGGATTTTAATCACTATTTTTTTCTTTATTCTCCAAATTATGTTATGTTTGGGACACACATCCAACAACCAGTCTCAGTATTACTAGCTTGTCCATTTTTTCTGGTTTATGTATTTAGCTCAGTTCTCGCTAACACCATTAATTTTAAGTCAAAGAGAAATCAAAGTCTCCTTGTATAATTGATCCTTCAATAATTTATCCCCTTTGAAAATCAATTGTATTTATAAACAAAGAAATCACATTTATTATTTGATAACTGCTTATTTATCTGATCTCTATAGTTTGATTGTGTGCTTTAAATTAATTTTGACACACCATCTGCATCTGAATTAATCAGAATCATAAGATATTAAAGATTTTATTTTATGTAACATTAATCTCTTAGTCTCGTGTATCATAAAAGAACCAAGCTGTTTGTATGCCCTAAATCCAACAGGACATTCATCCTCAAATGATTTTGCATATATGATTTTGTTTATTATATTGTTGACCCACAGCCTAAATGGGCATAGACTGTCAAATGCAAAAGTCTGCTAATTTTACCGTAAAGTCTCATAAGACTTGTATGGTCAAATTGTATCCTATAGAGGGCAGGGAAAGGCAAAATTTCTATAATGATTCAATTTGAAGAAAGCACATTACCAAAATGGCAATTTTAAGATGAGGCGGTACAAGGGAGTAAGCTGATTGACACAATAAATAAGTTCAGACCTAGCATAGAGCTGCAGCTGCTCTCTCTTAATGTGCTAATGTGAGGGATTGATCTGTATTATTTTGTAGATTAAGTACTCAGTTTATCCTGACCCTTCTTTTAAACACATAGTTTATGATAGGACGTCATCTCAGAGTCTCTAAATTACTATATCCAAGGAGGGTTTTCTGCCCATAAATGGGTCACTTGTTGTGGATGAAGATTAGATGTAGGGTTTAATAAATGCTCACTTACTTTCTCAAGGGAGATTTTTTTTTTCCTCGCTGCGAAACAAATTAGATTTTGTTTATATGTTGTCCCTGTCCATCTTTTAGACCCTAGCCATGTGGCCAAGCAAGAAAAGGCCACATCTTAGCACCATTTTGTCCTTATCAGATTAGTAGTCTTTAAATACATCTGTCATACACAGCCAGAACATGGTTTTCCTCTGATTGCTTTCTTGTCACAATTCCCCCCCAAGGACTTCCTACTTATGGCACTGGAATTCCTTTCATTTGTCAAGTCACTTTTTTCTTGATAATCACCTTAGACTTGTTTAAGATGATAAGAGAAATTTCTTGGCCCTTCTTCATCAGTGATAATACATCTTAAGAAATTATAATTTCTTAAGAAATATGATCCAGCATTATTAATCAAAAAGGTTTGAAGTCTTCATTCTCTTTTGAGACTTGTGTACACTGTCTTAACTTTCTTTACTCGGGAAAGTGAAAGTAAAGATTTAATGTCAGAAACTGTCTTCACTTAGCGAATTCACATCCCTTGATTGAGTTCATAGTCATGAGACATAGACAGTCAACAGTCAAATATTGAAAGGCTATTCAGTGGTCTTCAGAAGTGGTGTAACAGTTAAAATGTTAACTTTTTTGTTTACTAGTAGTTTTTCTTTTATATTTGTACTTTGTGCTTCAACCTTCACTTCACACTGGACTATCGCTATTGTTCATATACTGTATTGGTTTTGGAGCATTTGCCACAGATAATGGATTTAAGAAGTCCCAAAAGGTCCAGCTATGATCCCCGTTATGGATGAATATTGTATTGAAATGTTTTACACCAGTATCAGTAACGCAAAGAAAAGCAATGGGAGACATAAAGAGAAGTCACACAAAGCTACAGGGGTTTCCCCTGCTGGACGCTAGACTAATGCAAGGGGGAACTTTGTTTATTGCTCCCCATCCCACCACCCTCTATACTTGAGCTTGTGTTCCTCTATTGCCCTTTCTATATGGATTTTCAAGAAAATTAATGCTGTGAAATATATCCTGCAGCCTGATATTAGCATCTTAAGCTAACTTTTAAACAGAGCATTTTTATGGATGAGGATCAATATTTCCTGTTTATATAGCTATTACAAGTCTTGGGAATGTTTGTAGTCCATTTACAGTTTGGAAGTGCCAGAGTTATCAGTCAAATATACCCAGGCTGTCTTTGGATTATGGCATTTAAAGTTAATGGCAGTGTCATTTGCACAATTATCAGTGTTGATGTCAATTTATCAATCAATAGTTATACGCAAATCTGCAGACCAAGGAAGCCTAGAAGAACCAGGCCACATTCCCTCTTATGCAGTTCAAAGGACTATCTGGCTTTGCCTCCAGTCTGAGGCATTATCCTTTATTTTACCACCAGTTGCTCTCATTTACATAAAATTATTTATCTTCACCCCAAGTATATTTGATATTGCTCCATACCTAGAAACAACATTTTCTTATGGGGGGGTGGAAGAAGTGAATCTTGGGATTTGAAGATCTTGAATGACTCATACATAGGAAATCCACCTTTGTTACACTTTTTGGTAATGACATTCAATTTTGAAACGCATACAGCCTATTAACTTCACACTGTCATAAGAACTGCATAATACAGCTGCAGTGAGCAAATGTATCATTGTTTGCAGTTTTCATGTACTTTTTCCCTAATAAGCATTTTTGTGTTGTCTTGGGCATCATAACTAAACTGCTGTGGATTGCATATTCCAAATAGTGTTCTTCTGTGGTCTGTTTCTTATGGCCTATTTATAATCTGTAGTAAGAACATGTTTTTAGAGGGGATTAATTTAGCAATCATGACCTCTTTTATCAGATGGTAATTTTCTGTTTTTCAAAGTTTGAGAATATATAGCCTCTAGTGAATAGGGATTAAAAGATTAATTTTGGACAATTTAAAGTACTGCAACAGCAAATTTACATCATATTTCTCAACATGGATTCGCTCAGATTTATTTGATAGTGAAAAAACAAACACATTGACTATATTGCTGAGATATTGATTTGATATTAATAGGCTATTGCACTAGAAAGATAGATTTTTATTTGAGTCATTTGGGAGATCAGCTCCACTTTTCCTTATCTGGTTTTATACCATGCTTCTAGAAGTAGCTCTGTTGTCTGTGAATGGTTGGAGAGCAATTTCATCACTTCTGGGCTTTTCTTAGTGTATCTGACTGCTCTTTTGCTCCGTTTGTCTCCACAGAAACTCCTTCTATGAGTCACTGAAGCAGATAGGCGCAGCCCAGCACCAGGGCAATGCAGCGGGCATGGGAACATATGAGACCATCCAGCACTTCAACGACATCAAGGAACATCTGCACCTAGTCAAAAGGGATGTGGAGCACCTGGTCCAGCGTTCTCCGGTATGGACCAGACTTAAGATTAATTTAGGAAACACAACAGGCTATCTCCATTTGGCCTCCACGCCTCACAAAGACACCATGGGAAAATATGAATGCTATTGTTTTATAGTTTAATTTTCTCTCTCTCCTGTGTATTTTGCATGAAGAACCCTGCTGAGAAGCTTGTGAAATGCCCCGAGCTGCCTCCCATGCCTTCCTGTTTATCCACCGTCCATTTTGCAGTCTTCGTGGTTGTCCAATCAGTCCTGTTCTTCTGCTACATCATGTACAAGTAAGTCGTTATTGTCATTTGTATTTGGCTGTACTTTTAGATTTGAGTGACTCTTTGTAATGTTTTGTTTCTTTTTCTCTTTTTCCTTTCCCTTATTTAGAAGTCAACAAGAAGCAGCAGCAAAGAAGTTCTTTTGATGAAATGCATTTATACATTTCAAGTATGTAAATGAGGGAATGTCCATTTTGGTAATTTTTGGTTTGATTTTTTTGTTTTCAAATTGTAAATTATTGTGTTTGAAAATTTAGATTTTCTTTAAGAAGTTTTTTTTAATTACAGAGTTTTAATTTGATCTGTTATACAAGGTGTGTATGAATGCTTGTCCAAAGTGTGAGACATACTGTTCTCGATTTCCAACATGATGTAAAATTATCCATACAGTATTTTTTGTCAGATCTTTAGATTTTGTGTTCTACAGCTGAATTATGGCACAGTCCAATTCCATAAAACACACCACTTTATTTGAGTTTGAAAAAAACCTGTGGTTTGAAATGTGCAATTTTGTATAAACGCTGAACTATGTTGATGGCAACTCAGAGAGCAGATGTCTGGTGCATCTATCTGTCTTGAATGATTGAAACATGTCAGAATCTGACATGTTCTCTTTCTTCCCAAGCAATTTACATAAACAGAAAATACAAATCACTTGGTAGTGTCTGCTTATTGTTTTATCATGTCAAACATGACATGCCCCATGCAAAATATATCTACTGTTACGATAAGTCTTCTATTCATTTCAACACGCTCACATGATCAGATAAATTCACCTAAGTGTCTCCAGTGCTTCAAAGGAAATTTGCCTCTTGTAGTTGAAGTAAATTAGATAAATGTTCAACCTAGTTAAGTAGACGTTGATGCAAACAGGTTATACAGTGTGGAGCCAAAGCCTGGATTTGCAAGCAGTAATTTTGAAACTGGAGACTGGAGCCGTAAAATTATGTCAAGGAAAGTCATTGAGGTTAGTGGAGTTCCAGAGGCAAGTAATGATAATATACAGTATATCAGGTCAAATGTGGAATGAAGGTCAAAACATCACCACATTACAGGATTAACTCTTGATGGGAGTACCGAAAGTCAGATAACATAGGCTACACCAAAGAGGTTAATGTAAGTAGTTAATGTGTTTAGAATATATATTGGACTACATAAAACACATGTCTCTTATTATCCCTCCAGACAGATGTCTGTATCTGTATCAGTATTGGTGAAAGTGAAAATCTGTTTGGTTCTGGGTTGTTAGGATTAGTGGGTAATCGGTAATCAATTCTATGACGTTTCCTTAAAAGATTATTATGCTCTTGAAAATGTATGTTCTGTGATCTGAATATGCCTCTCCAGAGCTGTGACTTTTAACTCCCTATACTTTTAGGTCCAACCCCCATCACCATCTCTCCTAATCCTGCCATAATGTATACAGATACTGACATTATCCCCATTGAGCCTGCTAGTATAGATGATTTATGGTATAAATGACTGACAAAGAATGAAACAATGGCGTGCAAACTCTTGGCTGACAATTAGTGGGATGAAAGTGTGCTACATGTTTTGCTGTCAACTCCCCCCCACCCCTACACACACACACGCACTGCCCAGCTACTCACATAATCTGCTATATATTGTGCTGTAGTGTACTTTCTGTCTGTCTTTCTGACTTACTGTCTTTCTCTCTCAGACTTTTCTCTGTATCTCTCACTCTGAGCACAAAGATTAGAGTGTTGCATATCTAGCTGCCATGCTCAAGAATGAATCAATTAGCGTGCATGATTTACCTTGAGAGATCAGTGTATGCTTCATTCCCTCCCTTATTCAAGAGTACGCCACCAAGACAAAGCTGCAGTAGGCAAGATTTTTATGTAAAATTACATCAGTCTTTTCAGCTTAAATCCCAAAGTGGGGCTGCAGTAAAGAAGAGCGTCCCATCCCCCCTAGCTTAAACGCTGTAGATTTGCCCTATCATGATGTCAAGTATGGTCACTGGAGAACTTCTCTGTCCACAGGACAGAGCAATTGTTGTGATAGGCCTAGCAGGCCTGCATGACTCAGTTCACTTCATTATGGTTTGGATCAGCACTACTGGAAGTTCACAGTCTCTATTACTGTTCCACCACAGAACTTCACAACAAAATGTTAGAGTGGCTTTTTATTAAGTTTTTATCTAAAGGTTTTAACATTAAAGTGTACAGAAGAGGATTAAAATTTGAGTTCTGAGATTAATCTCAGACTTCTGAGAATAGTCAGAATTCTAAGAATTAAGTCAGAATTCTGAGATTCTGAGAATTAAATCAGAATTCTGAGATTCTGAGAATGAAGTTTTAAAGAATTCTGAGATTCTGAGAATTAAATCAGAATTCTGAGATTCTGAGAATTAAATCAGAATTCTGAGATTCTGAGAATGAAGTTTTAAAGAATTCTGAGATTAATTGCATAACTCAATTATATGTATATTTTTTTAGTCCTCTTCTGCAAAAGTGAAATAGAACTGGAACCAATAATATATCTGAATTGTACCTGGCTGCCCAAGGCAGGTTACCTTGGGCATTGTATATCTTAATTGCATGAGCTTC
Source organism: Centroberyx affinis (assembly GCF_046629955.1). Taxonomy (NCBI): domain Eukaryota; kingdom Metazoa; phylum Chordata; class Actinopteri; order Beryciformes; family Berycidae; genus Centroberyx; species Centroberyx affinis. Next base: position 140,990 of record NW_027280178.1, on the reverse strand, counting down.
TGACTGTATCAACAAACACATCCTAAAATATCCCTGCAATGTCTCTGCTTCTTCACAGTGGCTCTCCATTCTCCTATAGCCTCAGCACATTCGATTTTATGTCTTTCCTATTGGCTCAACAATGCTACAACAATGAACTGGACAATGAGGGACTCAGTGAATCACATGTGTGCCTGTGTCCTTTTTGTCCTAGACCTTTTCAGATTGAAATATTGTGATAGAGTTAAAGAGCCATTGCTAACACTGATCACCTGAGGAGCTATAAGATAACCAGTCTAAAGGGCATTTATACTGTGGTATTTCCACTGTAGGCTATTCAAACCTGGCGCACATGCCTTACCTCTCTTCAGCTTCTTACATTGGTCAGCAGTGAGAATTTAAGACCACATTTATGTTTTCATACTCTCCATAAAAGCATTGAATTGCACTGAAGGCAAGTATATTTTATTTTCTCCCTTTGAAGGGTATGTACATGATACTGTACAAAACTCACCAGAAATTAGTTTTTAGAAGTAGATTTTCTAAATTTTCTCCCTGGGGGAGCATCATGCCCCAGACCCCCCTAGTATTTCTTTCAAAGATTATTTTTGTGGTATTTCTGCTTTATCAGAAAGTTCACAGTGACAAGAGATAGAAAAGATGGGATGGGGGTGGTTAACTGTTTGTGTTCTCTGGTGTCCCTACATGTGAGGCACTCTTAAGACATCTGATGTACAATTTTATGTGTCGCTTGGATGAGTCAGAGAACAGCATCATAGAGGCTCTAACCAGCCTAGGTTTTTAAATTGAATGCTGTATTGTTGTGGTTTTATTTTGTATGTCTTGTTTTCTTTCTTTTATATGCTATGGACCCTTTGTGAGTCTGAAATAAAGTTTGAATTGAATTGAATTATGACAGTCGGCAAAGGTAGGTACTCAAGATGTTGCATTTTCATGGCAGGCACCTCACCCAACTGAGCCACCAGGCGAGAAGATGTCCTTTTAGAGCTGAGTTTGAGTTGTCTCTGCCCCTTTCAGAGTCTGTGTAGACCGCTGCCATGAATAAGATCACCTAAAGGGGTTTAACCTTGCTATGGTATTGTCTGCCCTCTTTGTCACATTCACACTCCTATTTGAGCTATTGTTGCCCGTTGAAAACACTTTACCTGGCTGTGTCTGTTTCTCTGAGAAAAAAAAGAGAGCAGTGTTCAGCTCAGCAGACAATGACGTTCATTGTTGTTTATCACCATGAAGTGGCACTGCAGAGTTGTGGCAATAGCAAAAACATTCAATTACATTTCCAGATAAAGGAATGAATATCTACCCTAAAATCCTATCAGTGATTATTTAGACAAATACAGTGAAGCACATCTTTTCCTCACTGAAGAACACAGATAAAGGAATAACAAGGATAATGCATTCCATAGCATGTATGGCAGGTTCTTTTATATGAATGTTTTTGTATTAATGTGTAGATGGATGCAGATTGATGGGGCAATGGGGCACCTAAACTGATCATCTTGACGTATGTCATCATCAAGCCACCCCTTGAATCCCTAGAACACTTTAGAACTACTGATAAAGCAGATATTTTTCAAGTAATGCATAAAACTGTCAAAGGATTTGCTCAGAAGGCAGAGCGTAATATTAGACCTCCTCTTAACTCCTCCATGTAGTAAACACCAACCACTGAGGCGTGATGGAAAGAGCATCACATAATATTATTTGCTTGAATATGAAAAATTTAAGAAAACATGGATTTAACATACTGTATCTGTACACCAAAGCGTTCAATTAAGCTCCCTCCCAGAGATGTTGCAAAACATATTTGGTTGCAATTGAGCATTTTTGAAGTATTCGAGTGCTCAAGAATATTGGGGTAATCTACAAGCCCATCATCAAGCTCACAGATAGTGATGGGTTGATAGGATGAACTGAAATGAAATGAAATGAAATGAGAGTTGTCCCCTCCCCATCTCTCATCCTCCTGTCAGTCATTGTCCCGTTGAACAATAGCACGGCAGAATGAAGGATGGCTCTAGCGGGGATAAACAACCCTGTAATCCCGCTCCTCTCTCTGCTCTGCTTCGTCTCAGCAGTATAAATGGAAATCTCTGGGTGAAGCTGCACACGGGCCAGCCCCTACTTAACTAATATGATTAAGCGCCAGTGGGCGGAAGCAGCATATGTGTTGTCACAGGCTGAGGAAACAAACTCATCTTCAAAACCATTTTTATGGTGAACTTTGATAGTGATGCACCCAGAATTGCCAAACAATGCACAATGTGTCCAAATTAATAAAAATAACACACAGAAAAGTCTCCATGTTTTAAAAATAGAGAGAAAACAGGCCATCTGCCTCTTAGCATAGTGGAGCCGGGAGGATTTAATCCAGATTATGGCCGAGGCAAAACTGTTTTTTTTTTTTGCGTCTGCTGCTGGTCGTCAGTGTGTCCTTGGCTACATAGACAAGCGGCAGGTTAGCCAGACAGCTACCACTGGATTTGACAGCTATAGGAACCCAAACCGGAGGGCACCATAAGTGGAGCAACTTCAGTTTAATCAAAAAAAATATTCTCACCCTAGCAGAGCGAATAATCACATAAGGCAAGATGGCTTTCTTGATCAAGAGCATGATTGGTAACCCATTGTCAGGAATTGGTCTTGGCGGTGGAGGTGACAAGGAAGAGGAGGCCACCCCTTCAGACCCCGCCAAAGCAGCAGGGATGACACGCGAGGAGTATGAGGAGTACCAAAAACAGTTGGTGGAGGAGAAGTAAGTTGTAACCGGGACAGCACTCCATTTTGTTTTGGTGTCACTGGCCCATGGAAGATAGCTTGGCTGCAGAATGTGTGGCAAGACAATCTGACCTTGACAAGCCATTATTTATTTCATCACGACATTTTACAATTTAAAGAATTGTTGTTTTTTATTATTCTTTTGCATCTGCCTCTAACTTTAAATAATTTCATCACATCAGAAACAGGCTTAATTTAAATTTACATTTATACTTTTTATTAAGTTTCATTGAGCATGTAGTATTTTGTGACAGATGCTTCTGTTGCTCAAGGTCAGCACAGATGAACCACCATAATGCATAATTTTCCAGAATGTTCTGCATAATTTGGGGAACATCCATTGCAGCCAAAGGTCATGCTAGACCCTATAATATAGCAATCTGATCAATAATCTCCCATAATCAATCTGCAGTTCCAGCAATAAACGTTATTGATGTTTATTTGCAAAGACTCTCTAGCATTAAACGCAAACTCAAATAAGCAATGTAAAAATCAGATAGCCCCCATGATAAAATTGCATAAAATTTCACCATATTTATTACTTGCACTTCAAAGGGTTTTATAGGAGTAAATGTTCCAGTGTTTGACCCAAGATGATAAAAAACAATCTGGTTCCCTCTATCCTTGGTTGTGTAAAGGAAAACAATTTGTTAAAGATTAAATTACAATGTTTGCACATACCTGCACAATTAAATTAAAGAATATAGTTTTCACTTTCTTTATACACAACTATTTTGAAAGCATCTTATTGTTGTTGTTGTTGTTGTTGTTGTTGTTGTTGTTGTTGTTGTTGTTGTTACATTTTTGATAAATGTTTATAACTCCTCTAATATGAGCAGCAGGTTTTGTTTTGTAGTACAGTAGAGTATGGTTAGTTTTTCCTGTGCAAAGCTCCTTTCACTGAAACATAAATATAAGTAATGAAATGTTCACTTGCCAACAATATGATTTAAAGTGCTATTCTCTAAATAAATTATGTTTGGATGGAAAATATCAAATCATTATCAAATCACATTTTGCATATTTTAACAGTAATCCACCCTAAATTCCATTTTGAGAAAAGTGGAGAACATTTATTTTTTTGTCAAATGTGAATTTTGACTTTGGTAATCCACAGAAGATTCCTCACCATCAGACCCAGTCAGCATGAATTACATAACAAGATTTGTCCAGCCTCTACTCTGCTGTTTGGGACATGTATTCATTTGTTTCAAAATGACAATGTCCTCCAAAAATTGACATTTCTAGCAACAATGTCAGATCTACTACTTTAATTCTTGATGCAAACAAAATATGTGATGGAAAATAAACATAATAGATTGCGACTATATGCTGACATTTAAAATCTGTCCAAATATACAATCAGTCCAGTTGAACATGTTTAACAATCCTACGGCCTCAGTACATTACATTGTTATTTCAGTAGTGCAAGCTGTGGTGTCTTGGCCTGATCTCAAATCTGCCTCACTCAATCTGTCCTAATAATCCCCATCTTTAATTGGCTGAGGGAAAAGGCACAAGTCTCTCCTTGAAAATACAGGAAAATGCAGGCTCTCACAAATGGTACTGAAAAGCAGTAATTGGATTACAGATGCTTTTAATAAATGGGCTATGGTAACTCAGAAGCATATTTAAAAGGAAAAGACTTTTTGAGATTATGTCTAATAATCTGATATATTTGACATCTTGAAATAATGGTCTGTGTTGGCTGTAGATGTTGCTAACATTTATATCATGATGACATTCAATTTGTTGTGTAACTTACAGTCTCAGTTCAACTTTTATATTCTATGGACCTAAAGGAGGTAAAGTAATACAGAAGTAACTGAAAGTAAACATTTTACATCACTGAGGTAAAGACATTTTGTGGATTACATTTCAGATTACAGTTTTAAGCAAATAACATATAATGGATTATATTATATTATATATAAGTATCTTCTGCTACCCTGTAAAATAACCCTGTTAAACATCAAATCCTAAAGGAAAACGCTTTCAAACAAGGCAAGAGCTTTTCATTAAACTCTATTGATTTCAAGTAAAACAAGATACTTAGTGGACTGCAACACACCTACATTTGCCAAAACCCTCAACCCACAATTCATGCATAAAAATAGGCATGCATGTTCAAAATAGAGGTCTCAATGTCTATACGAATTTTGGAAGGATATATATAGTCCAACCCCAAACCCACCATGACTTAAAAGACATTTTGTGATAGGGGCCATATGAACTCACACCAATGTAACTTTTTTGTATTTTGACTAATATTTGTCTCTAGAAATATGTTTCAAATTCCATGAAACTTGATTGAGCTCCCACCGCCTGAGTTTAAAATGCATCAGCAGACATGGTTTCCTACTTTAACGATACCTAGGTGCCAAGCTTCATGACAATTGGACAAAGTGTTGTGGAGTTACGGCCGATATTGTGATAAGCTATGGTGACCATGGTGACCATGTTGTTGGACCACTTTATATACCATTTATGCATGTCAAACTGTTAATGATGTGTACTGTGGTGTGGATATGAGAAAAATGGAAGAATTCATACTCAAACAGCATTTTTTCTGGAAACTCAAAATGTTGAAAAATCCATAATAATGGATTCCAGCCACTGATACATTGATCCTCCACTGATGATCCTTTGACAAATTTGTAGAGCAAGGTCAGCTATACATGTGTACCAAGTTTCAAATTATTGGACTCAAAATGTGTAACTGCATTTTTTAAATATGGATTAACTTCTTACTCCACTACATTTTAACATGATTCACCAAGATAGAACTTCTAATGTTGATTATGTTATGTTGACTATGACTGTGCACACATCTACACATACATGCCCGGGAAAATGAAATAAGAGCCGACTTTTGACAAAAAGGAGCTTTCTGGCTGTTTTTTTACTTCTGCTTGGACTTGTCAAAATGTAGCTGTTTGTCACTCCAGATAGATTAATAGAAAACAAAACATATAATACACATGATCACTCCAATGAAAAACCAGTCACTGAGATTACATAGTCTAGACATGGATAGCTTTTCTTTTTAAAATGTGTTTACCCAAGAGGTCATTAACATCCAGGTCATAGCTTGCTGCTTTCCTGTTTGTATTCTTCATTAAAACAACAACATTCTTCACTGTGCATTTAGTGTAATCTGTTGGGGATGCTTTCATGACCAACAATAAAAGTTATTGTGCAATAATATTTATTGTTTCTGTATTTCAGGATGGAGAGAGATGCAGATTTCTTGCACAAGAAGGCAGAGAGGGCAACACTCAGGGTTTGCCTCAGAGATAAGTACCGGCTGCCAAAGGTAAGTAGGTTTGTAGTGCAACATTTGTAGAGTAATATATATTTTTGGTTCACTTCAGTACCACAAGTTTGGCTGCAACTTAAATATAACTCCAAAATCAGCTGCGGAACGGTTGCACACAGGACAGTTAAAATGCAGTCTGTGTAAAAGTGTTGTAATTTGCATTCTTTATTTAATTTGATTCATCTTTTTAGTCATTTAACAAGGACTGGTCAAAATAATGGACATGAACTTTCCCTTTCAATGCAGAAAATGCAGCATTGACTACTGAGTTTATTGTCCTTTAACCCTCATAGTGCCTGGGCAGGTAGAAGAACAAATAGCTTCTTCATGCTTGGTGGAAGTTGTCTTTATCCGTTCAGCAGCAGTACTTGGTGGTTCTAGCTTGGACAACAGCAGGTGGAAGCCATGCCAACAGATTAGGGAGCAAGATGTTCAATAACAGTCCTGAAGACTTTACGTGTCCCATATTGCACCTTGAGTCTTACAAAGCCAAATGCCACTGAGCAGGTGTCCCAGGCTCATTAGGCAACGCAAGGCAGTGTGTACTGACTTTAAGAAAGGACTACATCTACTTTAGCGGATGTAAACTGAGTGATTCCAGGATTGTGAAGGATTCTTACATCGGGGAAAAGTTAAATTAGCTGCAATGGAAGGAGAAAAAAAGGTATGTTGGGATTATATTTAAACCATTTGCGGATGATTCATAATAGTCACAGTTTAAATCCCATAAATCAATCTTGTGGTGAAAACATGCTTATTAACAAATAGCATGTTTTTTTAATTGTAAAATAGCAAAGGGGATATGAATTGTGGGTTTTCTAATACGATGTAAAGTTGAATGCAGTGGTAACCATGGTTGCTGCCGGCATTTTTCACTGTTGCATGCAATAGACACTCAATTGTTCAGTGTTCTCTATTAGACAATAGCTGCATTTCCTCTGTGTTTGTCTTTTAAATTGAAACCACACATAAACCTTGAGGACAAATGGCAGGAAAAAATATGAATAAACCTAATTATTTTTCTTAATTGCATACCATGCCATCTTGAAAAGATAATATAACAAAGGCTACTGAGTATGATGTGTCTTTATTGGGACCATGTGTGTATTTTCACCATGGCAACCTAGAGTGCCAAAAGAAAGATAAATATATAAGAAATCTAAAGATATCCTGTTCTGTTGACTGCTTTGTTTTAACTGGGGTGGTGGTACATAATGACTTGAATATGTGTAGTAATATATTCAGTGGTTCAAGTATTTGAAGAGAAGTTGGTGCTGATAGTCTAATGGAATTAGGGTCTCGTGCAACGCTATAGAAGATATCTTTAGTCCATCGTTAGGATTCAGAGAGGAAAGGCTAAGGCAGGTCTCAGATAATCCCACAGATTGAAGTTAAAGTAGTCACAGCACAGTCTGCATTGCATGAGTGTTCCAGATATTTAGTGGTTAGGTTTATGTTCAGAAGTCATCAAATTTAGTATTCCTATAATGTAACACCACATTATTGAGGAAATGAAGATATAATGTCAAAAGGAGACTCATCTCTGCTTCACAAAAATATTGAAAATAGAATGCAGAATGTCTTCTAGAAAGCAATTACCGGGACGTGGATTAAGCTACATCCTAGAGTTGGCCTACATCTATTTGTTTGTTTGTAAATTGAATTTAAGTTGAATATTTTATTGAATAATACTTTTCTTCTTTGCTGAACCCAGCCTGATGTGCTTTAAAGGTTTTGAATGTTACAGCAAAACTAAACTGAGGTTGAAGCAGGGAAATATGATTATTCAAAACACAGTCAACAGGTTTTTTTGTTTTTTTTCTAGTTTTATACTCAAATCAACAAATAAACTATCCTCTGATAAACCAAGGTTGATAAATTAGATATGTCTACAACAATGTGGAAGTTTGGCAAATGTGAGATCAGCTAATTATATCAAAAGCTCTCATGTCAGCCATCAGGTTGTGTACTTCTGAAAATGATTATTCAATACCATAACATACAGACCTACTGTAGTTATAAACAGCGAAAACAAAATGTGCCTTTTCTCTCGTGTAGTACATAGAAAGCCTATAATGTCTGTCAGTGAAGTGACATTATGCAGCATCGACTGAACACTCTCTTTAAATCTAAGAAGTTTTGAAAAGAAAAAAATACCCACCAGCCTACTCCATCCTTTAGATATAAAAATCTTTTTCATATGCATTATTCTTTTAGGCTAAAATATTACATATACAATAACATGGCCATGTTCTAGATGAGAAATTATTAAAAACTCTTTAAAATAGTTTGGCTGTAAGACTCGTTAGACTAAAAACGTCTCAATATTCTATCTGTTTGTAAAGATATTGCTAATAATCAGATTGAATTTAATAGCCTCTGCAATATATCTCTCTGGCTACACCTACTGTATGCCTAGCTGGGTTCTGACCATGTTTTGTCTCCGATGTTGTCATACACAGAGCGAGCAGGATGAGAACATGATCGAGATGGCTGGGGATGATGTGGATGTGCCAGAGGAGCTCCTCAAGATGGTGGACGAGGATGCCACAGAGGAGGAGGGCAAGGACTCCATCCTGGGTCAGATGCAAAACTTGCAGAACATGGACATGGACCAGCTCAAGGAGAAGGCCTCAGCTACTGTCACCGAGTTGAAGACCAAGGCAGAGGAGAAGTGCACTGTCATGTGAACAGGCAGCGAAAGCGTCCGTTTTTAAATAATGAAGAAGAAAAGAAAGGAAAGGGAAAAGAAAGGGGATAACACAAGAAAATACACAATTCCAACGCTTTCTGGGAATCTACAGGCCAAGCTGTGTTAAAAGGTCTGGGATTCAGTTACACTGTAGTATGCCTACAAAGTATTCGAATAATCTTCCAGTACCAAAACCTTTAGCACAGCCATAGCACAGTATTATATTATTACCGCTACCACTTTGCATCTACTCCCACAAAGGCTATAGCTGTTCCCCTGTCTCCCTGTTACTGTATGGGAAGTACTTTTCAACTTAACATTACGATCAACTAACAATTCCTGGATTGAATCACATCCAGGGTGTCTCTCCCTCATGACCATCTCTTTTAGAGAAAATATGTAGAGACGTGATCCTGTCCACAGAACGCCAGGCCTGATTTCCCCGGAACATTCCTAGCCAAGTTATATTGTTTATTTCTTTCCACAACTCTCTCACATGGTCACAAGATACAATCAATTTCAAAATGTTCATGATTCTTAATATAATTTTCATTTTTTTTTTCTTTGTTTGTTGTAAAATGAGACAGTCTGGTCTTCTAAAAGTGTGTTGCTCAGTCAAAGAAATAACAAGCAAGTCTTGGTAAAAACCCACACAATCTTGTCTAAGTTATTTGTTTCAATGCCCCTTCCCCCGCTCCTTTTGGTTTGTTGATGTTATTCTAGATTTTTTTTTTTTTTTTTTTTTGTATGTGGTGTCTGAATAAATGATGATATTTAGATGTTTTTTTTTCCTTTCTGTGTTATTACAAGGCTGACAATCTTGACAAGTCTTATGAGATGGTTGACTTCAAATGTTGGCAGTAATTGTCAATAAAATGTGTACATGTTTTGCAGACTACTCCACATACTCTTAGAAGCATGACCACTTCTATCCTAATAATCATTAAAAGCAGTTGAGCCTGGCAGAGATCAAACATTTGCAGATTTGCACAAAGCATAATTTGGTAATACTGTATGTTTTTATTCCATAAATAAAAACACTGTACATAAACACTGACAAATATATGGAAGTATTTCAAATTGAGAATACAAATGGATTGTTAAAATAAAGGTGTCTATTGAATACATACAATATGTCAGTTTGTGTTTTGAAGGTTGAATGGTATGCCTTACCGAAGCTGAAGCTATAAAGCTGCTTTCTGCAGCATAACACAAACATCTTAATTCAAACTTTTGTTGTCTTTAGTTCGATTTATGTGCTATTATCATTAATTAGAACTATATGGGAAAGTTCCTGGATCGGGAAAAGACCCATGGAGACCTTGTTATCCTTATTAACTATAATGTCACTGTGTGGGGCTGTTTCGATAAAATCACCACTGATTACATTTCAGAAGCTTAACGGCTGTCTGATGATGAACTTCACCTAAATTTACAATTCAGAATTCAGGGGAAATTCTGTTAGATGGCCATCAAACATAAAGATTAAGCAACTAGGATTAAATCCCAACTACTTGAATAGGGGCTGATAAAGTGAATGAAGAAATGGGTCTTAATTTAATTGGACATTATTCAAACATTTGCTTGGGATGATTAGGCAGAGGGGGGGGGGGGGGAATCCTCAATGTTTGGAATTTCACGTGAGCCCAAGTTTAAAAGGCTGCGGATTTGTAAGGTCTGGAGATTACTAGCTAATAGGATCAGCATAGCAAGGTTGTCAGTCCATGCCCTTCTCTCTCTCTGTCTCTGTCACCAGAGGGACATATCACAGTACAATTTTTAGTCTTGCAATATCTTAAATCTCATAGAGCAGTACATCTTGAATGCTTTTTAGATTTTCTTCTTTATTCTTTTCATTCACCGAGTCCATCACAAAGCTTTCATTGCAAGGTTGGTGTGCAGCAATTCTAGAAATTGTAGTGGAGCGAGCAGCAAGGTTACTGTCACCGCCTTCTACATTCTTCTTCAAGTAAGCAACAAAACACACAAAGAATCCCCATCTAAGACATATTTGGTTATGCAAAGTCTCTTGATTCTCCAAAAAATTGTGGGGCTGCTTAACTAGGAATTAAAATGGTAATACGTCCCATACTACACACACATGCTTGAATTAGCTAGCTTAATTGTCTTTAATGTAAAAATATTTCTTTATTGTTCGTGTGAATTATAGGCCACCATCACTCAAGGGGGGGGGGGGGGATCTCTATGCCAGAAACTCCTGTAGGAGAAAAATTCTCTCAGTGTTGTCTCTCAATTCCTACTCATCAATAAAGGGTGATAGAAGTCATAGATTACCTAATGCCCCTTTAAGGTGCTTCAATATGTGGACAAAACATTGTTTCCACAAAGGGTGTCTTATTGAAGCACAACCAAAGCCAAATACTGGCTTTGGCTGGGTTTTCATTTAAATTAATTGGATTGAAGACATTCTTTCACTGTAAAGATGAGTGACTGAGCAGTCCCATACACATGATTCAGGTGAAAGCTTGCATAGTTCTCATAGATGCTCTCACATCCTTAGAGGAGTGGGACGGCAACAATAGTTTTAAATCAATTAAATCTGCAAGAAATTTCTTTTAGTCTCCTCTTCATTAGTATTGTCAACACAAGACTTTACTTGGCATTATACCTAAACAGAAGCTTCAGCCTCTACATGACATTCAAGGCCAACTGGCTGAGTATTGTAGTAATGAGAAAGAAATGGAATGTTCAGCTGTTCAGTTCAATGTTCTTTTTCCACAGTTCCTGGTATTCAGTCTGGTAAGATAGGCAGAGCCCAAAGCCTTTTCAATAAGATAGACAACCTAAGAAACAGTTCACCCAACATGCAAGTTACTGTTAATCACAGATGATATAGTCTCTCTCTCTCTCTCTCTCTCTCTCTCTCTATCTCTCTCTCTCTCTCTCTCTATCTCTCTCTCTCTCTCTCTCTCTCTCTCTCTCTCTCTCTATCTATCTATCTATCTATCTATCTATCTATCTATCTATCTATCACACATAGGCTACTATGCACAATAGCACTGAGTGGTCTTTTAAAAAAAAAAAAAAAGCAATGCTGTAAAAACTATAAGCACTTGAACACTACAATAATGCAGTTCCTGGAAATGAATGAATAAAGCAGGATTTAGTGGTCCTCCATTGTATTCAGACCCTCAATCCACAGTCTTCACTCTGGACATGATTAGAATAAAACAACAACAACAAACTAACTTTAAATAAAAAAGCTGTTAAAAGGAATGTGTGCTTTACAGATGCAAAAACCTTTGGTGTTAATATTAAAAAGGTGTGTAGTTAGCATCTCTCTCTCTCTCTCTCTCTCTCTCTCTCTCTCTCTCTCTCTCTCTCTCTCTCTCTCTCTCTCTCTTTCTCTCTCTCTCTCTCTCTCTCGCTCTCCCTCTCTCTGTTTCTTGCTCTCTCTCTCTCCGTCTCTCTCCCTCCCTTAGGCAAACAAAGGATAATGTCACCTTCTGTAATTAGGAAAAGCTAAATAGTTTTAGGGTTTTAATGCTTTTGAGTAAAATAATGTAATCCCCTTAAGCAGTATGTGGTCTAAGGATTACTGAACTGCTGTCAATCTTTGTTTAGTGTTAGTTACACATGTTTATAGCTCAACATTCACAAAGTCTGTAAATTTTATTTGAGACTAATTTGCAGAACAAATAACACCTACAACAAACTGTTCCTCAGGCCACTTAGTGGTGATCGAGTCACTTGGTTTAGTAAAAGCAACTCTGTCCTCCCAGTTTGGTCTGGTTCAAACACAAACACCATTCTGAATACATAATAGCCTATTATTTCATTGGGCAATGATTATGAGACAATATTAAATGTATTTAAGTTTTTCATGAAATATGTGAAAGTTGATGTATAATATACTATTTCATTATTAAAAACTTTGTTTTTTGTTTATGTTTTCTCTGCTGACAAACTAAAGCCCCTTTAAGAAACAATCAATTGAGTAACTGAACCTGGTCAGTCCATGAGGTCAGTAATAGCAGAATAGCAGCATATGATCATCCTACAAAACAAATAATATCATTCTTCAACTAAATGTAATTTCTCTTCATTTTGGCAATAATGTCTTGATGCTTTGATTAAATATTAAGCTGTCATCTTGCAATCCATGCCCTGACAAGAAATCTTGTAATTATGATTTTGTTCTACCTTAATCTGTAGGCCTAATCTTTAACCCGCTCCTCTTTTTTCACAGGCTAACATGAACATGACATCTGGAGGAGGGGAAAGATGGTTTTAAGATTTATGTAAGTAGGTTTAGAGCCAGCACTGACTGTTGTGCGGTGATGCACTTGAGATGAAGAGGAGTTAAGGAGGGTTTGCACCGGTGCCTCGGTGCACAGCTACTAAGTAGTGAGTTACCCCTAAATCCAGGGGCAAATCCCGCAGGACGTCCCCTCTCTGACGTGCTGTGGGGGGTACCACATGAGTAGGGGGTCTTACACCAGGGACTACTTTAAAAGCCCCCTCTGAAGATGCGGTATATTCACTGAGGAAGACGGTCTGGAAGGTTGACACCGGTCTTATTCTTGCAATGAATGGTTGTGGTTGTTTTTTTGTTTTGTTTTTGTTTTTTGTTTTGTTTAGTTTTTGAGCAACTTTTCTCAACAGACCGCAGTCTACGATTCAGAATTTCTGAATTGCAACTTTAATAAGGATTGAGGATTGAGAACAACTTCAACATCATCAAGAAACCGGAAGTGTGAAATCGGAGTGTGTAATTTACAGTCTTTTGACTTCACCAATCAATGTGGCTTCTTGGATCATCTTCCCAAGTTATGATGGACGAGCGCCTGTCGCCCTCTGCGCGTTTCGTCCAGAGCCCGGGGAACTCCTCCAGAGTCCACAGCATAGAGGCAATATTGGGATTTAAAGATGACAACATCTTTCACAAATCAGCCTCCTACAGCATGACGGAGAAAGCGGTCGTGAAAGACACTGCGCGTAACGGGAATGTAATTGTAACCCCAATGAAGAAAGGCCATCATTCAGAAAGTTTTGACAGTAAGTAGAAATCAGTGAATTCATTTTGCTTTTTCTAAATCCCATTTTAAATATCCCCATTGGCCGCCGCAGCCATTAGGCCTACTTTTGAAGTGACTTTTATGTCCGTTATACCCCCTTAGGCTATTTTATGGCCACATTGCAAGTAAAATCTTAACAAGCCTTTCGATTATTAAAGTCTTTCTTGAAATCTTATTTTTCTCGAAATAAGTGAAAAAATGTGCCTACTGGGTGAGATAATTACCTTTCTTTCCAATGAAAATCATCACAACATTTTTCATGAGTTAACTTTTTTTATTGATAATGAATGATCTGCATTATTCTGCCTCTTATGTTTCAAGATACTGACCTTTTTGGAAAATTCTTGAAACAAGTCAAACTGAATTGGAAACAAGTGGAATTATTTCATCCTGCTAGCAGAATTTTCCACTTGTTTGAAGAAAAAAATAGATTTGATGACTGAATGTGACAGTAAATGACTATAAGAATGGTCATTTGTGCAGTGCAGGTTCAAGCAAAGTCTGAACTTGAGGCCCATAGACTCAGAATCGTATTCCAAAATATTCACCATATGTTTTTTTCTTCCTCTTCTTCTATTACGGTGATCCGCAGGTGTGTGTTGCACCAGCACTTCTGAACTTCCAGTGTGTCCCGACTCACCTGACGGAGACGGTAAACTGTCTGATGATGAAAACCCCAAGAAGAAACACCGTCGGAACCGGACCACATTCACCACCTTCCAGCTCCACGAGCTGGAGAGAGCTTTCGAAAAGTCCCATTACCCGGACGTGTACAGCAGAGAGGAGCTGGCCCTGAAGGTCAACCTGCCGGAGGTCCGAGTGCAGGTAGAGAAAAATTCTTCTCTAGAGAAAAACCTTCCCTTCATTGGCCTAGTTTACATGACTTTATGTTTAGTAGCCTATGATTTAGCCAATACTATGAACTTACATCCTTAAAGATTTTATATTAGCCTAAACAGGTGGGTAAACTGAGTTTGGGCCGATTTACCATCCACTGCATCCAGGTCAAACGCTCAATTAGAAACTTAGAGGGACGCTAAGCTACATTGATTTAAATTATCAGCATATTTCACCTTTCTCTGGGCTCACATTTACTGAAAAAATTTGAAATTGTAAGAAAATGTTTTCTATTGTATTTGAGCATATGGCTTTATCTTACACAATAAGATAATTACTTAAATAAATTGTTTAGATCATTGGAGATCTAAATTTTAAAGGTTTAGAGGAATCGTTGCAGGAGGAAGTAAATGGCTCTTAACGGATTTTATTTACTTGCCTGGATTTTAACCAAGAGAAAGAAAAAAAATCAAATCGCATTTGGGGAATGTTTGGCTTTTCTATTTTTTTTTTTTTTGTTTTTTTAAATCACGGGTTTATCGAGGTGACAGAAATCAATCAAAAATATATCAAAAACACATTACACATTTGATAGACCAATCAATTTCTCACAATATTTTGTTTAATGGAGCAGTCATGATTAATAAAAACAAATCATTCATCAATAGCATAGGCTACAATTAAAATGTGTAGTGCTTAGCTTGAAAGCAGCAGCCTTCACTGGCCCTCATACTCAATCTTCCATATTTCTGAATATTTCAACACTTTCACACAATAATGGATTTTAGATAATAAATTAAAAAATATATATATATATTCTGCTCTTTAATTTCAGGTGTGGTTCCAAAACCGACGGGCCAAGTGGCGGCGCCAGGAGAAGCTGGAGGTGAGCTCCATCAAGCTCCAGGACACTCCTTCCTCTTTGCTGTCCTTCAGCCGCTCCCCCACCAACTCCCTGGGCTCCGGCCTGCAGTTGGATCCCTGGCTCACCGCCCCGATCGCCACCTCCACCTCCCTGCAATCACTCCCCGGCTTCATCAGCGCGTCGCAGGGCCTCCCGGGCAGTTACACCCCCCCTCCTCCTCCATCCATGCCCTCTTCCTTGCCTATCTCCTTCCTCAACTCCCCAGCCCTGGGACACGGCCCTCATCTGCCCCACATAGGCTCTATGTGTCCCCCGCCCCCGGCATACCAGTGTTCATCCGATCCAAGGAACTCCAGTATTGCCTCACTGAGGATGAAGGCCAAGGAACACATCCAGTCTATTGGGAAGTCTTGGTAATGTTGTGTGGAAGTTTATGATGGACGTCTAGACCCAGAGAGACCTAATCCATCTGTTGCATCTTGTGAGGAGTGACTTCACCCTCATGCTGATGGGATCATACTATTTTGGACAGTTTATTTTTTACTATGATCTTTTTTTTTGTTCTTTTGCTGAACTTTCAAAGAATGAGAACTACTGTTGACATCCAGGATCAGAGAGATCATGTCCACTTTTACAGCAGCTATCTGAACGCTGTGACACTAATTGTGAAGTAACATGTGAAACCACTGTATGTTGATATTTCATGGTTTTCTAGTGGTTCTCCCTCTCTTTTTTCTTCTTTGCAACCCAATCACATTCTTATCCATGCTATGTTGTGTCGCTAACATAACAAATGCAAAGTCCGTTAGTACCCAACAGTATCTATTTATTTTACTCTTGTAAATGGACCACGCCTCATTTGAATAACTGTTGATTCATTCATCCCTGTTGGTTTTGACCCATTTATATGTTCTTCATCATAAGAGATTTATCAAATGTGATTATTTTCTCTATACAATAAACTTCCTATGTAAATTTAATTAACATAATGACTGATGAAATATTCCCATACACCTGCAATTTTGTCTTTACTCCAACAGGCTTCAAAACTCAGAACAGTTCCTTGATACCATTGATATGGCTCCATTCAAACTATTGCTCACATTTGAAAGGGAGACATGGGAATAATTTGTTTGTATGTTAAACTAGCTTTTAAGATGTGTAGATAATAAGGTTTCTAATTGTTGTTAGCAAGAATGGGAAATGACTGATAAACACAACAAAAAAATACAATGGCAGTCATGACTTATGGTTGATCCATCAACCTCACATTTACATAAAAATCTTTAAATTATCATTATTATTAATCATGCCAGGTCCAAAGGTACATGCAGCCAGAGTATACATCAATACAGAAAACATGAATACAGCACCCCTTAGTGGTAGATTATTACACAACTACCATGCTGTTGACAAATGCTTCAAACAAGCATTTCTCTGAAAGAACAAAAACTTGCTATTGACATGGCCATTATCATCTCACATGCCGAAACATTTAACATTTTAACTAATTTAAGATTAAGTCAAAAAAGCTGTGCCTACTGTTTTCAGCAGTGATTTCTCAAGCCATAGTGAGTTATTTCATACTGAAGTGACTTTGCAAAATCTAACATAGCAAAAAATCTACTGATGGATGCAGATCTGTATATAGTGGTCTTGATTATCTCAGTGGGTAGAGCATGGCATAAACACTGCTAGTGTTTGGGGTTTGATGCTAAAAATAAACACACTTGTTACTCTGAGGTGCTTTGGATAAAACATCCACCAAATATCTTGATGGTATACAGTAATACTTTCATACGATCTCAGTATCACATTAATGCAGCATTTATACAAACAGAGGGCCCATTATAATGTAGCAGGTCAAACCTCACACTTTCTCTGTCAGTTTTACAGAATGAGTTTGCTGATGACTGTCATTTCCTCCTGATCCCCTCATTAACTTCTGTAAACTTTATCCCATTCGCTGCTTGGGTTAGATTTATAATGAATGGGTGAAAGTGGCTTGTACTTCTATTATTCACCATTCATGTGACAAATAAGGGAAGAGAACAGAAGAGAGTGCTCTCCTTTGGCTTGTAAGAAAAGGATGTGTGTAACCAAATGACATTGTTCCAATTAGCATTTCTCATTGTGTGCAATCCCTAAGAACTAATATGTGTGTGTGTGTGTGTGTGTGTGTGTGTGTGTTTGTTTGTGTGTGGGTGGGTGTGGTAGGAGTCATGCTTTTTTCAACACAATGTTCACAATGACACATTCCCTCTGTGAGAAAAAGCAGCATCATAGCTCACTGGTATACGGACAATAAACTGCTTTTGGTCTTCTGTAACTGGAATCATGATGATCTCCACTCTTCCTGCTGCATGTCACTCTTAAATTGCTCTTTAATTTAAGACAAAGAGCAGAAACGATCAGTGGTCTTAACATTGTTTTCGTACGCCATCTTGTGGTATAAATTGGTTAGCGCACAGGGGGAGTGAAATCCAAAAGGAGAGAATTACATTTTCCAAAGAAAAACAACAGCTCAAATTGTTGCGCTCAAAAAATGACCATTGATTTAAGTAGGAAACTGTGGAGATTAACAGAAAAGTTACACATTGCAGCACATATGTGCAAGATTAGTGGTGTGAAAGCACGGTCAGACATCCACAATGCAGTTATCACAAATTCTAAATTTATTCATAATTCTCAATTTTTGTAACATATCCTTGTTGATCTGTAATCAAACAAAGCACTATTGCATGAACATTGAAAAACAAGTATTGAAAATTTTAATTATTGATAAAATAAGAGGCAATCATCTAGTGGGTTTCCAACTGATTGTTAAGATGGTTATAATTAAATAAAATTTGTAATCTGAGTATTGTGATTAGACAGCACAGGTTTGTAGATAATGATGTGCTAAATGAAAGGACTGATGTTGCCACAGAGTCTGGAGTGTCTTGCATTCAGTTGGAGCCATTGTCTTGCAGGCTCAAAGCCAGTAGTAGGAGGTCTGACATCTACAATACAACAAGGAAATGGAGAAATACATTTATGGAACCATGTTATCACATTCTCAAAAAAATGAGCCATGAAATATTATGGTAAATTGTTCAAATAAGTGTTCTCAAGGACCTCTAACAAGTCATGGAAAAATATAAGAGTAGTCTATATGCCCCTTTATGATTTGCTTCAATGCATGAGAAATTGGTGGCACAATGACAATGAGGAGAGGCAGGACAAAACACATGGACACCTGAATTAGATTACTGACCTCTCTGAGATATTTGTCTCTATCCTCCTCTCTCCAGCCGCTCCTGAGCGAGTGCAGCCTGTCTGCAGTGTATGAGATCTGTCTTTGGCTCTTGTGATGGACCAGTGCCCTGAAAAAAGCTTGCACCGGCTTTGGTGGACGTTCATATTGGCCCAGCACTTTGTCCCCTCTTTCTAAGGGTGTTGGGTAGTCACTGTCATGGTTGCTGTCATGCAGTCCAGGCAGGCTCTCGATGCTCTTCTTTCCCATCAAGTGGCCTGGGAAGTCGAACAGAGAGGGATGTAGGATACTGTTGCACACTATCACAATCTGCTGAGCCACATTTGGCCTTAGCCAATGCTGTGATATAAGGCAACAGAGCACTTCTCATTCTATGTATTTAATTCTTACCAGTCTACCAAGATACATCTTTCAAGAAATCAAAATAAAAAAGAAAGAAAACAAAAACAACAAACTTATCTAGTAGTCCTAGTAGTAGTGATTATATATTGTTTCAAAACAGCAAGATTCCCGTACTGTTGTTCAATTATTTTCTCTTGTGTCAAGGATTTCTAAAATAATACCACTTGCCCTACTATAAATGTGTTATGATCCTCCTGGATATTAATGCTCTAAATATTTCTGTCTGATCTGATGCATATTAAATCAAGCAATTAGTTATGCCAATACTCTTTACTAATTTTAAGGTTTTAAAGTTTCAAAGTTTCCCTTACCTACTGCCCAGTGATTGCCGCGTGGATACATTTTCCCACCAGCTGCTGCAGCACTTTCTGAGCAGTGCACCATACAAGTTATTGTTGCCAGAATAATAACAACTGGTAACACTGGTCTGTAAGTCCACGAATAGCAGATGCAAACTTCGCCCATGTTATCAGATAATGCGCGTTTTAAAGCGTGGTATATCGCAATCCTTGGTTGCAGTTAATCAGTTTAACCTAACTTTAGAAATGCTCCGCCATAGTCGATTTTATTTATATCAGCCTATGTCGCGAAAAAAAAAACCCTCTCCAATTTCGTGATGCAGAGTTGTTGGAGAAGTTACACTGGTATCACGGTATGAGCGATGTCTTTGATGGAAACGACTAACGATGAAAGTTAAATGCCCCTCCTGATAGAGTTGTACGTCAGCGGTGTTTTTAAAAATACACCATGGTGCCGGTGCCAGAGTGAAAAAATGATGGTGACAAATTATGATCTATAGCCGGTGATTATTGTTGCTCCACTTGGTTTTGTTTGTCCAGAGATTGCATAGTGATCGCGGGAGGTGTCAGCGTCATTTCACAATGATGGACAGGAACTCTGAGTAATTGCTTCCCTCTGTTCAAGGAGGTGGCAATATGGGGTACAATTAGCTCACATGTGATTTATGAGTGTTTTGACATTGATTTAGGGGGGGGAATTAGAATAGAATAGAATAGAATAGAATAGAATAGAATAGAAGAGCAGGACAGAACAGAACAGAACAGAACAGAATATAGAATAACAGAACAGAATAGGACAGGACAGGACAGAATAGAATAGAGTAGAATAGAATAGAGCAGAGAATGGCAGAGCAGAACAGAACAGGACAGAACAGAACAGAACAGGACAGGACAGGACAGGACAGGGCAGAATAGAATAGAGTACAATAGAATACAGCAGAGAATGGCAGAACAGAACAGAACAGGACAGGACAGAATAGAATAGAGTAGAATAGAATAGAGCAGAGAATGGCAGAACAGAACAGAACAGAACAGAACAGAACAGGACAGGACAGGACAGGACAGAATAGAATAGAATAGAGTACAATAGAATACAGCAGAGAATGACAGAAGAGAACAGAACAGGACAGGACAGAATAGAATAGAGTAGAATATAATACAGCAGAAAATGACAGAACAGAACAGGACAGGACAGGACAGGACAGGACAGGACAGGACAGGACAGGACAGAATAGAATAGAATAGAATAGAATAGAATAGAATAGAACAACATAGTACTGATGCAGACTATTCTGAGACTCTAAGTGGCGTCACTGCATACCACAGCACAGGCACACATCCCAAAGCTTTGAAAGGATGCATATTAAGGCATCGGATGGGATATCATCCTGACCTATTAACACTTTTTGCAGCTAAATGCAATGAATGAAGCATCTCACACTGCTGTCAAGCAGAGAGCTTGTACGTGTTGTTTTGTAAACCTCACACTGTTTTCAGAATAGAGGAAATGATGCAGAAGTCAATATCAATAGTGATTGCTAAGGAACACAAATGAAAGAAGATGCCGTGAATGTCTGTTGCTGGCAGACAATACTTGTTTTGTGCTCAGTGAAGAGAATTTGGCAATACAGTGTATGACAGCATGTTATATTATAGAATCCACATCCTTTATCAGTGCAATTTATTACAGTGACTTGTCCCTCTGGAAAGATCAACAAAGTGAAATAAGCAGTCCTCAAATATAGTGTGGCACCTACGTAAATGCCTGTGTGAAATTCTCATACTTGAGTGATCCCATTCATGACTGTATTGACATACAGATTGCTGGAGAAAGAGAATAAGTGAAGACAGATAAGGAGTCCTTGTGCGCTATGCGGGTAGGTAACATTTTGCGTTGAAAAGGTTGAGTGTTTCCCCTGGGCATTGTCAGGTCACAACCCCACACGTCCCTAGACGATATTGATGGGTCTGGCTCATAATATACCGTATCCTCATCCAAGAATGACCTTAACAGAGCAGGAATAAGTCTTATGAGTCACCTATGGTCAAAGGACAGTAACGGATGGCATACACTGAGGAGCAGCATCTGCAGTATTTTCTGGCTCATTTTTATTTTTATCTGAGACAATGGCATACAAACAAATCAAGCATGGTCATGTGAAAATGTTTTGACAAGTTACTAAATTTCAGGTACATGGAAATATACTTGTGAATTAAACGATTCTGATTGGACAAATCCTTTAAATTCTTGTTTTAACTAATAAAGAGTTTTATTCCAAAATGATATATCTACCATTTGAAAAATGTGACACCTACTTTGACAAAATGATTCTGGTGATGAGGGTAAAAATCAATATTGAATATTCTTGAAGTTATTAGCTATCTTGAGCTATTTACTTAAAAATAATGCCTTTTTAGAGGATGTAATCACCAGAGTTTGTCAAAAATAAAACAAGGAACATCAATTAACTTATTCTAAAATGGACATATAGTATTTTGGAATGAAACTCTTCAAAATCAAATATACTGTATAATGAAGGCATGAACTATGGGTAACTGTGTACATAGGAGTCAAGGATTTTCAACCATTTACCCACTCATTCATGATTTTAATAATGGCCACTCAAGTCTGATTGCCATTCCTTGCTCACCCACACCAGAGACCACGGAAATCATCTCAGGTCACACAAGGTAACCAAATCTAATTAGTTCAGAAGTTTGAATAGTCATGATTGGTTGCGTCATTCAGCATTTGACACTTGACAGCTGGTAATTACAAGTTTAGATTTTAGATTGTTGGTTGAATAATGTACAATGTGATGGTTGTGTCACCTATGTTCAATTAGTACTGAAAGGGATCTATGCACGGAAGATGAGACATTTTCACTGGATTATTATAGTTTCCTAGGCAGATTTCTCCTGAAATGTATTGCACCCTTGACAGATTTTCATCAAAAGTAGTAGAATGGAAAGGTAGATGATGCCTGCCATAACTTTGAAGTCCTGGTTTATTCTAACCTCATTTTTGGGGAGCAATGCAGAAACACCAGATGGCACTGTAGGGTGAATTTAGGCAGCACTCCCGTCAATTACTTTTTGTTTTTAGAGGATGATGAATCCTTTGTTCTGCAGAAGGCTATAACTGCATCAATAAGTTAAGTTTTAAACTTTTCATAGATATGTTTCTTTTAAAAGCCCAAAAGTTTACAACCATAGACAACTATAATGGCTAAAAGAGTGCACAAATTAATGCAAATTTGTACTCGCTACAAACCTAAAGAGGTTTACAGATGGATAATTAGTTTGGCTGATCTGAAGTTTTGTGTATATTTATTGGAATTATTATTTAACAATTATAGATATTAAATAATACAAAGTTTTCTTTTGTGTTTGTTCAGATTCATTTCATTTATTTCATGTAGCAGTCACAGACTAAACAATATAAAGCTACTCATGCTATCACTGAAGATATCTATACTGTATGTGAGCTGTGATAATAATGTCCTTTCATCCATCCTATTAATTCCAGATGTCATATAGATACATTGATTGACCAGATGATGGTATCATGACTACAATAATACTAGCTTTATGAAAAGTAAAATTGGGCCATTTCAGGGCGGCCTTTCAGCAGTGTCAATTTAAAAAGAACAATTTGCCATTATGAGGCCTTTACTGTCTGTCACACTTTTGACTAAAGCACCTGGCAGCTGTCCTCCCATTCAGTGACCTCAAACGTAACACAGGGCTTTAAAATAATATTCATAATTTTACCTTTTTGCTCTTGTTCAAGCACCATCTGTACAATTCAAGTTGAGTCACAACACCACACAAGTACCAGAACACATTTATATAGCAGATAAACATATCTTTATTAACTATTCAGGTGACTTCAAGGAAAACAATCGTGTGGAACATATTTGTGTGTGTGTGTGTGTGTGTGTGTGTGTGTGCACAAGATCACCATTGCATTTAAAACTGGATTTTTATTTATCGATGACTTGTTTTAAGGATCTATTTAACAAGGGAAGTCAATCAAGAGCAAATTATTTTTTGATCATTTTTTTCAGCGGTACAGGGCTCACTTCTAAGGTATGAATATAAAGCCAATCTCACAGAGAAGCCTGAGAAATATGGAGCAAGTGGTACCTATGGACAGGAAAGCTGTGCCCTGGTAAGGTTTTAACACAATGATATAACCTATCTTGGAATGACATCAGCATTAGAGGTTACTTCTAATTTGGGAAACAATGAGAAGAAAACATGCTTTTAGATTCAGATAATTATTTGGTGTTATTTCAAACTGGGCAAAGTAAGCGCCAAGCCTATAGCCAATGTGTGTGGAAGCACTTTGATAGGAATGAAGAGTCACATGGGCTGAAAGAGCCTCCAGGGCAAATTAGAGAAATGGTGCAATCAGAGTGACACAGATGGTTTGAGTTGATTGACACTGTTCCTTACCCTATAGGCCTTCTTTTCAGATTTGTAACATTTCATTACATTCCAAACACAAGACATTATTAAGAAACGTAGATGAATTATACACACTCTGCATGTTTTACATTTCTACAAATCAGAATATTCTATACCATAATATACTACAATCATAGCCATTATTTATTTGAAAAGAAATCTGCAGCATAAACTGTGTATGAGAAAACAGGACCTTTTGAATGAGATTTTCATGCATGCACTTGAAACGATAAAGTTAGCCTTTCAAGTGTCACGACTAAATATGGCTGTTTCATACAGGAAATTCTTTATATAAGATGTGCAAGGTATTAGTGCCTCCTATTTGCAGTTCATCGTCGACAAGAATGGAGGCAACATGTGACGTCATGTGACTCTGGGACTATGTTAGGGGTGGGGAGCACAGCAACCTCAGCCTCCTCCTCTCCTGCACTGAATCTATCACACTGTAGAGCAGGCAGGAGTCACAATGAGGGCCTTTTACTATATATGCACATTTCAACCGGCAGTAGCATTGCAGTGTATGAAATGCAATTGTGTTGTCTGATAAATAAATCTGGCATATTCCTTTATGAAGGCTGCTTAGATTATGCTGCAGTATTCATGGCTGCCTTTGATAGGGCTGTTTTTCATGTCTGCCAGATCTATCAAGGACTGGCGGCAGAGCATAGAGACACAGCCTTAACCTGCTGAAAGCCTCTCTCTGCAGGCTCCCAGGTAGGTTATGGAATACTTGGTTTGTTTATGTTTTGTTTACCATGGCAATGGAATGGTGAAAATGTCTTACCTACAGGACTAAATCTGTCGCAGACAATGTGTTGCCATCCTTGCACTTTTTGCTTGTTGTTGGATTACTTATCTTGTAGGTGTAGTGCTATGTGGGATACATGAATAATGAAATAAGGGCAATCATGATTATGTTTGCAAATGTGGAATAGATTATTATGAATGTATATGACACTTATTTGTTTAGCTACCCTTGACAGAAAAGCAAACACGAGACCCAATGACCTTGGCATATGCAGCTGGGCAGTTGGGCCTAAACAGAGGCCTGTAGGTTATTTAATAATTATGGAAATGTGATATGTTATTGATCCCTGTAGAAAAATGTACAGGATTAGGACTACTTTATCTGCACAATCCTACATTAACAACATTTCCCACTGGATCATATGCTGTACTATACAGAAAGGCTTAAAATATGTGCATATTGTAAATATTTATGCACTTATTATGCTTCTCTCTTGTTCATTTCCTTTTCTTCCTCTCTATCTCCCCCACCTCCCTCTCCCTCTCTCTCTCTTCTCCCTGCACCAGCTGCTGCTGCTCCAGAGCCAGAGTGGAGAGTCCCCTCACCCCCCTGCACAGACATAGACAAAAGGCCTGATTCGCCTGCTGAACACTGCCCCCCTTCTCTATCCATCCCTCCATGCACGGCCGTGGTGGTAGGGCTACGGGAGAAACGAGGCCTGGACTGGGACTAAATCTGGAACTGACCCACAGAAGCAGTGGGAAGAGGGGGAGGGGAGGAGGAGGATGGGGGCTGGAATGGTTGGGGCTGAGTAAGGCAGGTGCTGAGGCCTCAACAGGAAGATTCCACACTGAATATCTCAGGGTGGAAAAAATCTGACAAGGGTATGCCACATTTCCTACTCCCTCTGTATATGCATGCATGTGTGTTTATGTTTATGTGTGTCTATGTGGTGGTATATGTGGGCTGCATGTGTTTGAAGAAAGTTTGGGGATGAGTGCATGACCTGTGCCTGCCCATGACAAAGTAAAGTGTCTTTGATGGGCTTTTGTATTCCTTGCCTTTATATCACAGTGGTGGATACACTGTTGATAGGGGCTGCATGGATGGCAGTTTTTAATTGACAAAGATCAGTTGGGGTCAAGACAAGATGGCAGAGTAAGGCTACCAGTGATGCCCCTCAGACCAGTGCAGCACAGTGGGGTGAAAGCACTAGAGGATCTGGTCGAGAAAAAGGCCCAGGTACAGAACTGGATTTCTACCACCATCATGGTTACCTATTTTCCTCTCCTTTGCAGTGAGAGTTGGTGTAGTAAGTTGGATGTCAGTTGCTATTACTGTGAGTCAGTGTTTTGCACATCATCATTTTTACCTCATCTAAGTTATTCTTTTGTTTACATTGTATATGTGTGTTTTTTCTCCTTTTCCTTACTGTTGTCTTGTTGTTTATTTGTGTCAGGATACCTGTCCTCAATCTCAAGCTCAGTTTCTTTTCTTCCATTCTGCCCACGTTGTTGTTGTTTGCATTATCGAGGCCTAAATTTATGACAGGGAAAATGACAGACACCAGATTAGTTTAATATGGGAATCTCCTTTAACCCTGCCTCTACCTGTCCATAAAATGTCTTGTGTTGTTCATTCACCAATTCTGCACGATGTTATACCTATATTTTAGTGTAAAATGTTGCAGTGTTTCCTGGGAGGTGGGCACACTCTTTCCGTCTCTGTGTTTCCGAGGCCGTACTGCAGCAGAGGGCTTTATGTTGGGTGACCGGAACCAGTTGAAACCGGTTTGAGGCAGACGGAGGGCTCACAGGAACAATGCCGTCTCTGTGCTCCACTGAGGGATAGAGATAGCCCAGGCTACTCCATGGCAGCCCTTCACAACTCAGCCACTGGCTACTATGGCACAGGCACAGATCCTGCGGCTGCTGACTGCTGGCTGGATGTCGGTGTGCTATGCAGCATGGCTCACTGCAAGGGGAGCAGGGAGATTTGGGAAGGGACGAGGGCAGGGGGACGTGGCTGGCTGGGAGTCTGTGAATCTGCAGCCTAGAGCCTGCCTCACAGGACCATTATCTATCTGTCTGTTTGTGTGTCTGTATGCTGCTAGTGGTGCAGAGAATGACTAAGGAGGATCCTTACCAACACCACCACCACTCACCAGCTCCCTGGATGTAACCTGACCCTGTATTCTGGGCCTTTGCCTTGTTGGAAAGAAACAGGATTTTTTTTCCATGCAGGGTGGGGTGGATGGCTTTTTGTGGGTTAGTAGTGTTGTGACTGTGTTTGTTGCAGGATGGAAGGAAGGAAGGAAAGAAGGTTTGGCTAGTGGCTGGAGAGGGACGGAGGCAAGAGGGTGAGGAGTGGCTGATTCAATTGCATGTTTCCACTATTGTTATTTTGCCTTCACTTTATTGAGATACTGTATTATACAGTATGTGGATTTGAGGTTGTAACAATGCATGTTTATTAAACTGGTGTTGTGGAGAGGAGTTTTGTGTTGTGTATTTTTCATATTTGTCTGTATTTAACATTCATTTACTTCCTACGTCAGGCTACTTTTGCTGTCATGGCTGTGACTAGCTGTTCTCTTCCCACCAGGCCCCTTTCTGCTGCAGCTTCTCACAGCTCAGCAGCCATTTTTTTCCTCGTTTCATCTCTCTCCTGCCCTCTCTCTCCATACCATTTCAATCTGTGCCTCTCATTTTGTTTGTTTGCCTCATCATTGTAGCTTCCCCATCGCCTGGATTGAAAATTGTTATCAAAGTTGCGTTTTGCAACAAAAGCTGATGTTAAGAGAGAATGGTTCTGTGTGTGCGCGCGCGTGCGCGTGCGCGTGCGCGTGCGTGTGTGTGTGCAGATACATAAATTTGGATGAAACAGCAGTACTAGTTTGGCTGCACGTACAAGCAGAGCAGCTCAATGGCCGTGCCTTTTGTCCCTCACATTAACAACATACAGACACATTGCATTTCAGCCCCATCATATTTTGTTTGAAGTGTTCACTATCACTTAAAATAAAGACTGTGCACGTTACTGAAGTATTGTAACCTTAGGAGCAAAGTTTTTCACTGTTTCATAATGAAAGACATTTTTTTCCCACACAATATTCACTATCAATATGTTCTATGGACATTGTCTGTCATAAATAAACATGATGTGTATGCTTGAGAGAATGTCCATTTGTAGATCAGATTGCATTTGCTAATCATAAGCCTTGTTACATTTTCTCTTCACATTCATATACCTGCACATCATTGCAGCATTCTGCTGAAATATTGTTTACCATATCATATTTATCCCCAGAACCAACCATTGAGTACACTAATAGTACACTAATCCTCTGTATTGCAGTTACCTTGATCAGACATTTCTGTCTTCTGATTACAAAAAATTATATTCAAAAAGAGGAAGTGCTTGATATAATAAAGACATAATGTAGGTCCATCAGCCGCTTTTCAAGAAAAGTAAAAATGGATTCAGGTATCGTTTTTTCTATTTAATTACTTCCAGCAATTTTAATCATGAAGTGATTGAAGAGGAAATCAGTTTCGCTACGCACCCAGATTAAATGTAATTAAAAGTCACATCTACTCCCTGTGTGTGGAGTGGACAAGCCTGTGGTTCCCTTTTGTTTCTCTCTGAAAGGGGTTAATAAAGTAATCTAACTATGACTTGTATTGTACACACTTGAAAGAGCTATTCAAACATCAACATGCCAGTTGTATTAAAGCACCTAAAGCACCTGTATTAAAGTCCACCTGACTCATTGTTCAAGAGCCCTGTGTATCAGTGTGTTGGACAGTTATGCTGCACATAGCCTTTTAACTCTTTACCTTGACCAGATAAGTGCTTGATTTAAAGAAAGATGAAGAGAGAAAGCATTCAACTCAAAGTCTGCTAATGCCTAAATGAAACATCAAGCACCAGAATGCAGTGGCTATTTCATGGTTTACACGCAGTTTCATATGCTGTATGTGGATAGTGGCACACCATGTGGCAACAAATGAAATTGCAAGACTAAAGCTTGAACTGAATTATGCTTAGAACCTTGCATCCAAATCTGCCCCAAAACATAAATCACATACACCTATGAAATTTGACAGTTCAAAAAGTATTAAAGAATATGAACAGCTCCTTCCCAAACACAGAACCATAAAAAAATGTACCTGTATCCCTAAAATGTTACTGCAGTCAGTGTTCAATAATTTGATCCTCTATTCATTGTTCAAGGAGTCATTCCAGTATTGTTGTATGGGGAATAACACTGAATAAGAACTAACATTTCCTATTCTTATAGCCCAGGAGCTACCCTAGTGACAATAGATGGCAGACTGCCTTTGTGGACTCAAACAATATTAATCTGGAATTTTACATCCAAATGATATACAATATAAGGTATAATTACTTATATACTTTTGTACTTTTGTCTAATATATTTTGTATTTTATTAATTACTAGTAATTAGTTACCTTTCCTTCCTTTCCAAGTCATTTTCTGTGGAGCAGTAAATCAGTGTTGCATCATCAATTTTGCTGTGACAAACTATTATTATTTGATATAGTGGAAAATGTTCTATAACACAGATCGAAAACTACCAGGACGTTGATATTATGTATTTCAAAGCTGAAACTCCTCGATATCACATACTAGACTCTGCATCATCTTGAAGCTTAGAGAGTGAATTTTTACACAAATCTGAACTAAGCTATCCAATCCTAGTGAAAATATGTATTCTGTTTAATTTTATGCAAAGCTACAGTGATGATAATCTAATTCATAGGTATTAGGTATTACCTGTGATATTATATGCAGGCCTACTGTTCTGTGACCAATCTTGTCAGTATGACAGTATGGAAATGGTATAAGATTTAATTTTTTTTTCAGTATCCAACATTTTCATAGTTTGGTGCAGTCAATGGGTGATTTGTCTAACTTTTAAATGGGATTGGTGGAACACTTGTTTTTCCTTCACCTTTTCTATAAAGTCTACAGTACAGAGGTTTCCATTAATAATTTATGCTGACTGGGATATGCCACTCTCCCTCCATCAAATCACCCCTGGGTCCAATCAATTTTCACCTTTAAAGAATCACTGTCTCTTTCTTTTGTACATACACAAACACATATACACACACTTATGTTTATCTTGTTGTCCTTTATTCTCTGTAAAACATTGACAAACTAACTATAAAAAGATGACATTGATTTGGCTTGAGAGAAATAAGCCAAAAAAAAAAAAATATATATATATATATATATTTTTTATTTTTTTTTTCATTTTAAGATTCCTTCTATTAGATGATTCCATTGGCATCAAGACAGTATGTTGCAGAGATAACGTTAACAATATTACTATATTATATTTCATATTATTATTTCTACATTGTCACCATTTAATTTTGTTACAATCAAATTCATTCAATCAGATACAAACACTGCCACTGCACAAAAAAATGTGATAAACACTTTGAAAAAAAGACCCTTTCTCTTATGAGATGATTTATACCACAACACTAAATAAAATTAGGTTTGTTTTTAAAGAATAATAGGTAACATATCCTTAATTGACAAAATGATGCTACTTGGATAACTGGATGCTAACTGGATCCTTAATATTTTAGAGACATTGACAATGAGCTCATATATCCCTTTTTCAAAAGGGATTTATCGCATTTTGCAATAGAACTCATCATGTCATCATTCGTCATTTCATATGTAGACATAGCTAAAGACTATAAACAAGGCTAACATAACGCATTATTCTCCCATTTCTTCTGTATTCTCCAGGTAATCTCCACAGCAGAACAGGAGCAGGACCATGGGAGATATGAAGACACCAGACTTTGATGACCTGTTGGCGGCCTTCGACATCCCTGACATGGTGGACCCCAAAGCCGCTATTGAGTCTAGCCATCATGATGACCATGAGAGCCAGCTCAAACAAACCAATGGTGGGGTGACTACCAATGAGGACGAGGCCCACAACCCCTCGGCAGGACATGACATTGGCGTTAGCGTCATTGTCAAGAACATCCGAAACATGGACGCTGGTGAGAATGGTGGAAATATATCAGAAAAGGACGGCCATTTCCACTCCCATCCCCACACCCATGCTGTTACCATGGGCAATGGACTTCATAATGGCTTCTTACCAACCATACCACCTAGTAATCATTACACCAAGAATGGATGGAAAGCTCCCAGAGAGGAAGGTCTGCCAGTTAGCAACCCATCATCTACCTTCAATCAGTTCAGCCCTATCTCCAGTGCTGAAGAGTTTGACGATGATGACAAGATTGAGGTAGATGACCCTATGGACAAGCAGGGTAGTCAATCATTTTATAGGCCCACTCCAAACTCCATAGCAGGGCATCCTTCCTGTTCTAAGAGAGAGGAGCAGAAATCTCCAAAATCTCCTATATCAGTGGACAGTGTTTCTAAACCTAGAGCCAATGTAGACTCAGGTCAATCCAAACCTGATCAAAACAATAACAATGGCACTTTGGGTTGCTCCAAATTTAACAACCCCCCTCAATCAAGGAAGCCTGTGGAGGAAGCCAAAGAAACTGTCCTCAAGCCACAAGAACAGGAGAGCAAGGAAGCTGGAGAGTCCTCAAGGCTTGGCTCTGTTACTGTGTCCAATCTCTCCCAGGCCAAAGCCAAGTCCTCTGCAAAACTCTCCTCTTGTATAGCGGCCATAGCAGCCCTCAGTGCCAAAAAGGCCACTGTTGCTGACTTGGGTGTCTCAGATTCTCCTACTGTCCAGAGAGAATCCATACACATCACTCCCCAGAGAGAGTCCCCTAAGGAGGCCAATGAAAGTCCCAGGGCTCCAGAGAAGCCACATGAACAGGAATCAGCCATGGAGGTTGCAAAGAGGCTGCTGTCAAGAGAGCCAGACAGCCCTTCTAGTGTCACCAGTGAGGGTAGCAGTAAAGGCTCCCCTGCCTCACCCACAGGCACTACCCCTGTCATCCCAAAGGTTAGAATCAAAACCATCAAGACCTCATCGGGCCAGATCAAACGTACCGTCACCCGAGTCCTTCCAGAGTTTAACCCCGAAGGCCTGAAGAAAGGAGAAAATTTGAATATCCCCTCTGTCATGGCTTCCTCCATGCTTTCCTCCACAATCTCCAACGCAATTTTCTCATCTCCCACACGATCTTCTCTTCCAACCACAGTAGTAGCTACCACTGGAGGTCATTCCATGGAAGTTACCAAGCAGATGACCATCAAACCTGTGGCGACAGCCTTCCTGCCAGTCTCAGCAGTCAAGACAGCAGGTTCACAAGTTATCAACCTGAAGCTGGCTAACAACACCACAGTCAAAGCAACAGTGATCCCCGCTGCCTCGGTGCAGAGTGCTAGCAATGCCATCCTTAAAGCCGCTAACGCCATCCAGCAACAGACTGTCATGGTACCTGCCTCCAGTCTGGCTAATGCCAAACTTGTTCCAAAGACAGTCCATCTTAGCAACCTTAATCTTCTGCCTCAGACTGTGTCCTCTGCTGCCTGTGAGCTCCACCAGGTCTTGCCCTCCTCCAAGAAGCCCCAGCATCAACAACCACAGCAGCAAGTCAAGCAGCAGACAATACTGGTTGGCCACGCCCCAAAGAAAGTATCCAGGGTTCAAGTGTTCACCAGTTCTCAAAGTTCTGTGGTGGACGCCTTCAATAAAGTCCTGAGCAGCATAAACCCTGTCCCTGTGTATGTACCCAACCTCTCTCCTCCAACCTCAGCCTGTATCTCGCTGCCCTCTCGTGGTTACAAGTGCCTGGAGTGTGGGGATTCCTTTGCTATCGAGAAGAGCCTGACCCAGCACTATGAACGTCGCAGTGTGCGGATCGAGGTCACCTGCAACCACTGTGCCAAAAGCCTGGTTTTCTACAACAAGTGCAGCCTGTTGTCTCATGCCAGGGGCCACAAGGACAAAGGGGTGGTCATGCAGTGTTCACACCTAATCCTAAAACCCATCCCTGCAGATCAAATGTTAACCACATCACCTTCATCAGGCCAACCCAACTTCACCTCTAACACCCAAGCCCAGGGCTCTGCAGGTCAAATCCCAGGGAAGGTTGGTTGTGGTGGGACCCACAATGCAGTGATCTCAGCCCCATGCAGTGCTCCTCTAGTGGCAGCCATGCCCTTAGAAGATGATGCATCGAAACTCTGCAGGCATAGTCTCAAGTGCTTGGAGTGCAACGAAATGTTCCAGGATGAGAGCTCCCTAGCCATGCACTATCAGCAGGCACTGGAGTCGAGCGGACAGGTGTGCGTGTGTATGTGTATGTGTGTGTGTATAGCACGAACTGTTAAGTAAATATGCTTCCATTTTATCTACAGAATGTTGAATGGGAAAAAGAGTTACCTTGACTGCTGCCAGATGTATTGATTAAGACAGTGCATGCTGTTTATATTGGTAAACAGTATTCTTTATGTTAATATAGGATAACCCCTCTTGTTCTGTCTACAATAATTCCAGTGCCATGATAAATCATGATGACATTTTGATTTTTTTTATCTCCTCTTTTTCATGCCAGAAAACATGCACTATCTGCCAAATGCTTCTTCCCAATCAGTGCAGCTTTGTGTCGCACCAGCGAATCCACCAGCACAAGTCTCCTTACATCTGCCCTGAGTGTGGTGCCAGCTGTCGTTCTGTCCACTTCCAGTCCCATGTCACCAAGAACTGCCTGCATTATACACGTAGAGTCGGCTACCGGTCAGTACTGGAGAACAACGTACAGCACTTTAAAGACACAGCAACATTATTACGTTGCATTTGAGTCTCAAAGGCCATTGTTTTTTATTTGTACTAACTTAAGGTCCCAAGTGGTTGAGGGCAGGTTTTTCAAATTTCAGAACTAAATAATTTGTCATAAAGGAAATCATATTTTCAGATAGTCAACCCTGATAGAAAACAAGTTAAAAATATTTCTCCCTAACCACAGTTCTCCTTTCATAACTGCAAGTGGCCATACTGTGAAATTAACCTGCTGCTCCCCCCCTGTCTTTCAAAGTGCCACTTAGTCATTTCTAATTGCAGTTTGGCTCATACCCTATGCAGCTATCTTGACTAGTTAGCCCTCTAGCTCACCAATAGCAACAATAAGTGGCTTGCTTCTACCATTATTGACTATAAACTAACCTCGCTAGAAAAATCTCCTACACGTTTTCTAATTCATTATTTTGTTATCGTGTTCAATGTTAGCCTTTGTTACAGCCAAGGTCCGTTAAAAAATGTTGCAATTTCTTTCTGCCTTGCATATCGGCAAAATTTATGGGGCGCGGGAAGTGGTATTACTTCACACACAAAGCGGCTCCTTATCTTTGATATGTTCCAAAAATCCACAGACAACATGGTAATCTCAGTATCCTAATCACGGGCAAGTGTCCATCAAACAAAGAACACATGCTAACTCGATAAAACCTTGAGAGAAGGTTCATTGTTTTGATTCTGAAACAGTCCCTTGGTATTTCCAACCAATGTTACACTTTACAAATGCTTAATTTGTGTAGTCTTCAAAGAATAGTTCAGCCAAAAATGTAATTGGGCATTATCTACTCATCCTCATGCCAGTACAAACTCCTATGAACGTTTTTTCTTCATACAACTTACCAGGAGTTCGCCAGGCTCACTTCCGAAGAAGCGTTCTTCCAAACAATTGCAGTAAATGGAGTCCTGTCCTTTAGGCTTCAAAAAGGGCAAAAAATGCCCATAAATGTACGCCATACAGCTTGTACAGCATCTTCTGATGCCATGTGATCGCTCTGTGAGTGGAAAAAACAAGACTTTATCAATTATTTAATGCTAATTGACTCTTCCTCCATAGTATTCAACTTCCGCATTACCAAACCTTGCGAGATCATGCAGCCATAGAAGTCGCACTGTCACACACACAATCCTAGCGCAGCCACGGTGGCCTCATGAGATTTGATAATGCAGATTTGGCTATAAATCCTCAGCATCCAACCTCCAAGGGGCATAGTCTAGTTTTCCAACCCCGCTGCTCCACCTCTGCTACCAACTGAGTATAAGCATTTTCCTTTCATATGCCTCATCTAATGCATCCTCCCATGGCACTGCAAGCTCAATAAAATACACTATCCATTGTGTCTCTGACCACAACACCAAGTCTGGCCTTAAATCAGTGCTCATTATTTCCAATGGGCTTGTCAACATGTGGAATTATGAACTACTGCCATTTGTCAAGCTCTGCCCATCCTTAGCTGGAAGAAAGGAAGGAGCATGGCTATGGGTCATGCTACACATGCAATATCAGTAGTTCCAACCCGGTCTCACGGCAGTTCGTGAAATAGTCACAAAATTTAATCGGTTGTTTCATGTACATGGACAAGATTTTTCAGTTTTTTTCGTAACACTCAGCACGACTTTCAAACTAATGTATTTCAATTGGAAGACTCTTTCGTGCCTGCAACACGTTTTTTTTTTCTGTCAGTCGGGACTCAGGAAGTAGTGTGACATTGAAATAAAACAGTGGCAGATGGGCGTATACGTTTGCCTTCGATGCAGACAGGATGCAGCGTTCAATTCCTAGCATGTTCAAAGTACATTTCAAGCGTAAGCCACATTTAAATTTTTAACGAACGTTTTTCTTATTTAACCATGACCAAACCATTTCTCTAACCTTAACCAAATTCGTGGTGGAGGAACTGAATTCAGGTCGTGGTGCAAGCATGTTTTTTAGGTCATGTTCATTTCATGAAAAAAATGGCAAAATCGTGTCCATGTACACGAATCAATAGATTAAATTTTCATGACTATTTCACGACCGTGTTGGTAGTTCGGACTTCTCGTCCGAAAATGTTGGATAACAAGACCTGGTGGAGCCAGAGGCAGCCATTCGATTGGTTCCGAGTTTGAAAACACACACCCTGGAAACGGCACCTCTGGTTTGTTATTCTGTCTGAGCAGAAACAATTTTCCTTTATTACTTTATCATTACCTATGCTAAAGATAAAAATGGATGAAAACTTTGACTCAAGACTTGCTTCTGTTCTGTCAGAAGTATGCTCTTAACATCAAATTGAGTCGATGAAGCCTTTACAGCTTCTTAGCTCCAAAACAAACAGGCTATGGTAATTATCAAACCTGACCGACAGCATTTACATTTACTGTTCTAAACACCCATGAGCAGCCACCCCGTTCCCGGGAAAAATCCTCTGACGTACAGGAGTTGATGCGTTTTACATTTATGGA
Source organism: Centroberyx affinis (assembly GCF_046629955.1). NCBI lineage: Eukaryota > Metazoa > Chordata > Actinopteri > Beryciformes > Berycidae > Centroberyx > Centroberyx affinis. Next base: position 105,055 of record NW_027280178.1, on the reverse strand, counting down.
GGCAGCAACAGTGGGCTGTTTGTAATAAAAAGACAAACACATTAGTTGACATGAACTACAGCTGAACAAAGAAAGTAGCTGTGCTTAAAAAGGGTGGAACTACATCAACAAAATTCAAGGATAAAGATACAGATTAATTACCCAGAGCAAGGCAAGCATGCTAAAAAGGAAAGGGGCCGTCAGTGTCATCAAAGTACTGGCAACACTGTTGCAAAGTGATTACTCTGAAGTGCAGTGCAAAAAAACATATCAATGACTGCTTAGCACCAAAGATGTCACACACAAAAATAAATACATAAATAAAAATAATCTTGTGGATTAGGCTGTTATGGCACCAAGTGATCAAAAAGACAGTCTTGAATTAGATGCACAATAGTGTCCATGTCAAAGGAGTGAGTTAAACTGACTTCACCTCTATAATGTTATTAAAATAAAATTTTAGTGTGACTTTTACAAACTCTATTTCTCTTTTGCCACTCTTCTTCTCTCTCCCCCTCCTCCACTTCTCCCTCCAGCTGTATCCACTGCAGCGTGATCTTCGCTGATGTTTCTACTCTGAAATCCCACATCCAGAGTACTCACTGTGAGATCTTCTATAAATGTCCTATCTGCCCCATGGCCTTCAAGTCTGCACCAGGAACGCACTCCCATGCGTACACACAGCATCCAGGTGTAAAGATAGGGGAGCCCAAGTAGGTTTTCACGTCTACCATCAAAAATACTGCGGATGTTTTTCATTTAAATGAATTGTTATTCTAACCAAGTAATAATCACCTGCCTTTCTCATTCTATGTTCTACTCAGCATGATGACTCAATTCCATCTTTTTTAATTCAGTGTATTGCAGTTGTTTGTTTTTCCTTTCTTTTTTGTTTTTTCCCAAAATTACCTTTTTCCACAGAGACCACCCCCCACCCCCATACATACACACACACACACACACACACACACAACCACACTCACTCGCTTTCACATGCTCACACCTTCCACACACACACAACAGGTAATGTTACCCAATACCCATGTCTAATTAATTTTGGTCAGGATATTTAACCTGGCTGCCTCATCAATAGCAGGGTTTTTGGGGTTTTAGACATGGCGGCTTTACCTTGGTTTATAATTTCCACATGGCAACCTTTCACTGACTTCCATACTGTCCATCATCAAGCCACTAATGAATTCAGGTTGTCAGGAGCAGGTGTTCTGGCCCACTCTGTCTTTTTTGCCTTGGGCCTGCCCTGGCTTAACACTGAATAAACTGAACATGCCAAACAATATACAATGAACCTTAACACAAAAAAAACCCTTAAATGTATATTGTACATTTTCATATTGTTCATTATCCCATTATCTAAAAACAAAAAAAAATTGTGTTCATTTAGTACATTTAGTTACACACTTTAGAGGTTGTGTCCTTTAGGTGATGTACAGTATAATTCCATGGTTAGTATGGTCAGTTTAAATTGACCAAACTCCAAATGTGTTGGCTGCATTTTTTTTCCCCAAAAGAACTGTTTATCAATGGCTTCATGTCTTATGTAAGGGAGCACAAAATTACATTTCTTTGCTCAGAAACAGTGAATTGCCTTAACACTCATTTCAGATTTCACATTCTGTTTATTTTCTTTGTAAATAAATTGAGTCTTTTGCATCTTGCAGTGTGCTCACAAGTCTCTCATATCAAGGACCCCTAATTTAGTCCACATTAGGGCCACAGACCCCCATTTGATGTGATTTTGTCTCTCTTGAATATTTTTATTGTCAGATATGATTTTGTCCAGAATTCCACGACTATCTATATTGTAGGTAGAGAGATATCAGTGAAACTATGATCAAAACAGTCATTCATCTATATTCTCTAATTGTGTTGTATAGTAATGGTGAAGTTTAACACTTCATCAATTTGCTGGGGACCCCCTGGAACCCCCTGGAGGACCCCTGGTGGTCCCCGGACCCCACGTTGAGAATCACTGTCTTAAAGGACATTGTTTTTCTGTCTTTCAGGTTGATCTACAAGTGTTCCATGTGTGATACCGTATTCACTCTGCAGTCCCTGCTCTACACACACTTTGACCAGCACATAGTCAATCATAAAGTTTCAGTGTTCAAATGCCCTGACTGCTCTATGCACTATGCACAGAAACAGCTCATGTTGGACCACATCAAGGTAGGCCTGCAAAGCCAATTATTCCCAGGAGTCAAAAGCTCATATAAATCATGTATTGCAGATCACCTTTGGTGTAATAATCAGTCCTGTTTTTCACATTCTAGTTAACTCAGAAATGATGTCTCCTGCTGTGACTCGGATTGATATACATTTTGTTTCAATCCTCCTTAATGGTTAACAGTAGAATGTGTGACAGATCATAACATCAGGTTTCATAGTCAAGCCTATGAATAATACTCATAAGTTTAGTTTAGAAATAGTTTTACATATGATGGCTCCAATGCTTTATGAAATGTAAAAATGAAAATTAAATGTTTATTATTCTGTCCCTGTGGATCCTTTCCAGGCCATACATGGAACCCTGAAGACCATCGAAGGTCCACCTAACTTGGGCATCAACCTGCCTCTCAGCACCAAGCCCACTAATTCCAACAGTAATAATGACAACAGCCCCAGCAGTAATAATAACAACAGGGATGGAGGGAATATAAATGGTCAAGACAGGGGGGACAAGAAGCCCCCTCCATTGCCCCTCAAGAAATCCAATAGTAATTGCTCAGTGGACCTCAGGAACCCTCCTGGCCCGGGGTATACATGTGGAGACTGCGATTGCCTCTTCACGTCCAGGGAGGTCTTTGTGGCTCACATGAGGCGTGAACATGGCAAGGTGAATGATTTTTAACCATGCTCTAAATCACTGGTTCCCAACATGGGGGTCCCGACCCACACTAGGGGTCGCCAAAGCTTCACGGGGGGTTGCAAGGCCTTCTTGGTTTTAAGGGGTGAAAGAAAACTTAAAAAATATATAATGTATACAGTGTATCTCAGCATTTCATTAATTTCTGTGAAGAAAAGAACTAAATGTAGTTGTTATTTTTAAAGTTTAGATGTTTTTTCAAGATATAAACGAGGATAAGGGCGCGGTAAAGACATGAACACAAGCTATATTCACTCTCTGCTAAACAGCCTCATCCTGCATTAGAAAAGTACACAGTTAAAACAACCAAAGAGCTAATAGAAAAACGGCTGAGCGTCAGGGATAAGAAAACACTGAATTTGTCTGAAATAAGCATAATAAGTATGTATGATAGTTAAAAATAAATAATACAGAGAATTGTATAAAACGTTCCTAAAAATATCAGGAAAACTAATCTCTGATGCAATATTCACATAATCTGCTCAATATTCATCCAAATTGCTCGTTTTACACAAACTTCCTGCAGTTATTGTGTTCACTATTTGGGTTAATTGTACAGTTATCAGTTGTTCTGTACTGTTATTGTTATGCATTGAATATAATATGAAATATCCATAAAATATGTCACTTCGTCAGGGGTCATCTGTTTACTCAGTGATAGAATAGGGGTCCCTTAAGGAAAAAGGTTGGGAAGCACTGCTCTAAATGAAGTTTCAGATTTATCATAGGGTCTTTTTGTGAGATACTACTTAGATGTGCTTAGAGCACACACATTATGGGAATCTAGAATGAGACAGATAAAAGCAAAACAGAAAAAGCAAACCAATCAAATAAACCTTATCTCTTCCACAGAAAAACAACTTTCTATGTCACGTGTCACATTTGCTATATAGATATAAGAAGTCAACTGCAATTTGTTCAAGTACCTTATATCTTCTTCTTCTCTGATGGCAGATACTGAAGAAGCATCCATGTCGACAATGTGACAAGTCCTTCAGCTCCTCCCACAGTCTGTGCCGACACAACCGACTCAAACACAAGGGGCTGCGTAGGGTCTACCCCTGCCCGTGAGTACACAGACTGATCCTTACAGTTCATCTACTGTTGAGTCCAGTCTAAGGTCAAAATGTTTAGTATGATCTTCAATACTCACAATTGAAAGTGCATGCACATTTGTATGCAAAGAAAAGTAGTCTTGTTCAATACAACTTGAAATGTGATAATGACATGTTAGTTTACAAGAGGTTTTAATTGATATTTTGTTGTACTTTTACAGACACTGTCCAGCCCTCTGTCAGCCATTCACTAAGAGAGTGCTGCTGGACCAGCACATTCAGCTGATACATGGAGTCAAAGACCCAGAGGGGAAGACTGTCGACCCTGATAATATGGAGGCTATACCTGTCAAGGAACACTCTCAGGTACTGTGGCTGAACATCTGCACTTAAGCGTGACAGACACAGACAGTTGCACAACAAAAGCTGTGTCCACAGATTTGCAGATATCCATTTATTCAAGTACTCTTTCGAAATTGGTCATCCCATGAGTGTAATCAACCTGGTAGATGCTTTTATCCAGAAACACCTTACAAGTGAACCGCATGATTCTTCTCTCATCCTTAATCTATCCTCTCAATCTCTTCCACAGACCCTCAGCCCCAAGAGAAAGCAAGAAGAAGATGAGGGGTCGCCAGGCTTGCACCCCAGGGGCTCTGACTCACAGCCGTTAAAGAAGCTCAAGGTGAACATTCTCAAAGTTCACAAGTGCGCCGTTTGCGGCTTCACCACTGAGGACATCACCGCCTTCCATGAGCACATTCCCCAGCACAAGTCTGATGGGTCATCCTACCAGTGTCAGGAGTGTGGCCTCTGCTACACTTCCCACCACTCACTGGCCCGACACCTCTTCATTGTCCATCGGTTGAAAGAGCCGCAGGGTCTTGCCCGATGCAATGGACGGGGCAACTGCGGTGATGAGAGTCAAAGAGAGAACCAGCTGGACATCACAGATGAAAACAATGATGGGACACCAAATACCAAATGCAAAGTGTGTGGGAAGATGTTTGAAACGGAGGGAAACCTGAATACACACATGAGGACGCATGGGATGGCCTTCATAAAGTCAAAGAGACTGAGCACAGCCGAGAAGTGAGAGGACCATACTTTTGAACTGCTGCTGTTGTACCATTCCACCTAAGACAATACTACTGTTTTGAATTTATACAGTTTGTTAATCAGTTGCAGAGAAGTGTGACAATAACAGTTTACCCGTCTTCACTGACTGTTGTACCCACATATATGAAACATAACGTATATGTATTAAAATATGTACACAATATACAAACAAATTTCATGTTTAAAAATATGTAATATATGTCAAAGTCACTTTATGTGTATTTAATTAAATTGAACAATAAGATATCATTTTTGTACACTTTATGGCATAGATGTTTCTATAGGCCTTGAATAGATCTTTTTTATAGAAGAGCGTTTTATTTTGAACAGTTTCCATTGTGGTCTTCTCACTAGGATTGTGGATAGATAATGTATGAATATATTGTTGTAATGGGATTAATCCTCATACAGTTGGCAGTGTTCTGATTTTCCATGCTGCTAATGTCCAATGAATGTCTGAAAAAAACTTCTCCAGTTTTCCAAATACAGGTCAAGCCTAGCTGTGGTCTCCCACTGGATCTTGGAAGCTGAGTGGAAGACTGGCATCAAACATGTTTTTTTTTGTGTGGTTTTATTTTTAATTTTATGGATAACTAAACTAACATTTCTTTCTCTTGGTTAATCTCCGAACAACGTGGAGTAGTAAATTCACAGGTTAAAGCTCTGATCTTGTGATCTTCAAAATGAAGATGACAAGGACTAATGAAATCTAGAGGGTGATATAAATATATATGATTAATCTTTGTCAAAGGAAAAATTTGATCTAAAACTAGCCATAACTACTGACCCTCAAACTCAATTTCTGCATGAGTTTGTGAGTATATTTCCAGATCATTACGTCAGATATCAGACGACTTCAGGACAATCAGTCAAAGAGGAGTCAGAGCCCGTTGTTCCTGTTCATTTGTTATCACTCTTTTCCCTTTGTTTACATATCAAATATTAAAGCGCCTAAATTTGTAAACCACATCTTTATGTACCAGTTCCATCTCTACTCCACCTTTTCAACTTACAGTAATACCATATAATCACACACAGTGAAAAATCCTAAAAATGAGTAAATTTGAAATGAGTTTGAATAGCTTCAGAGACATCCTGTATGGGCCAAAATTGTGTTTTGTGTTTTTTACATGTTCCAATATCATTCCTGTCTTTTCTTTATTGCTGTGGCAGCTCTTTGTGATCATGACTCACTTAGAAAAAATGTGTCGTTATTTACCAGAATATTTAAGATCAAAGCACTTGCATTTGTTATTTTTACAGCAGCGTTCTTTACACATATTGCATCCTTTTTTTCGGTCCAATAAAAATTCAAAACCAGAGATGAATATTGTAATGTCCATGCAGATTTTAACTAATGACAGCATTTCTGTCTGTTTTACATTTCTCCAGTCTGTGGTTCTTTGATTTTATGGGAAATCATAATGGATACTTAGTGACTTTGTCAGGTATGTCAATAAGGAAGAATAATTTTGCAGGCCAGAAAAATCCAACAAAACTAAAGAAATACTTTGCCTTCTCAGAATGTAAATACTGTGAAACTGAAGTAGGAAACCTATTCATATTATACTCAAGACAACTATATAAATAAAATTAACAACACATTTTAAGAGATGTGAGAAAGCCATCACAAGATTATTTTCCATTGTTTTCTTTGTTCCATGCATTTTATAAAATAACATTCTGTTTTGGACATTAGTTTATCTACTCTGACAATAGGACTATAACTGTCTTGCGCTGTAAAACTGCATGTGAGAAGCAGTCTGTGAATTGTCCGTTGATTAGAACGTGTCTTGCTGCTGCTGCTATTTTTAGACATGTCTGATGCTTGTGTACAAAGCTGTTCTTGATGTCAATAAATGATGAAACCAGGGGCAAGATCTGATGTACACTGCACATAAGACATCAGCTCCTCCTATGGAAATACTGTATATCAGAATGGCTATCTTGCTCATTCATATTCATGCTTGTGCAGGCCATGGATCATTAATAAAGATCACTATGGAGGTAGAGTTCACAGGACAGCACATTGTCATAGCTACTGTACAAAGCATAGTTCTATCAATGTCTCATTGCTGGATTTGATTACATTTTGTAATCTAATTGAGCTGTGTTGGGCTGGGCATAAGTTAAAGGGATGGCAGACTAAATGTTTTTTTCTGGCATTGTCCCATCGGTGCCAATGGAGTGATTTTCATTCTTTCTAAACGGCACCCAGGATTGATACTACTCTATGAAGAAAGAATAGTGATGGTGTATTGAATATTATAACCAAGCCATTTACTTTTATATGACAAACTGGACTGATGATTTTTGAACGAGATTAGAGGAAACCTAACTGTAACCAAATCCTCAAGGCAAAAGAGTTTATGTATGTGTGTGTGTGTTTGTGTGTGTGTGTGTGTGTGTGTCAGCAGGGATGTAAACAAGGTGCTCTTTGATGTCCTATGCAATACATGAAAAAGGTGAAAAAGAAAGCCACTGTAACTAAATGAATGTGCTGTATGGTGGAGCTGTGTTTTTCCGGAAATCAGGGCGCGGCATGGGGAGGATGAGATAAGTATATAAGTCTTTTGTCACAGAGTGAAGGCAATTCAAGTGTGGGAAAATCAAAATGGACTTCAGCAATCTTGGCCTTTATCAAGGTACGTCAAAACAAGCACATATTCTGTACAGTCCAATGGTGCATCAGACATATAGACCTAATTCATTATTAGTTAGATTGATAAAATGCTTTAATCTCCTCTATGGAGATTAGAGTAACATTAGGCTTCTTGGCTTGCTAGATAATGTTAGTAACTGAACAGTTAGCAAACATAATTTAGAATATATTACATACAAAATCAGAAGCACTGTTTGTAAGACAGTGTTTTGTCTTATGATTATCAAAAGATGTAGCTGTATTAATATCATAACACATCAAATGTATGGCAGCAGTCCTTACAAACACAGAAGTATGTTCTCTTGTGTGTGACAACATATAGATTAATTTGCATAGAAGAGGATTGTTGGAGTTGTGTGAAAAACTGCAACTAAGATGTGAAGATTTTTAGTTAAAGTTAAATCTTAACAAAGTTAAATTTAAAGTTAATACTTAACTTTTACTTCCTTCCTAATTAGATACTGCTCAGTAAAAAATACACATGATTTGTAGAAAATGATTTGTATTACAGCCAGACAAAGTTTAATAGTGTCCAGTTATTACACTTTACTCTAGAGGAGTAAAGAGTGGACTTTATTCTAGTGATATAACCTGGGTCACCCAGACCTAATGGCTAGAACTTAGTTCATAATTACCAAAGTGCTGTAATTAAAACAGAGGGTCACAGGGTGTTGTGTACCTAAGTGGGTTTGCACTGTCTTTAGCATGAGTGGAAAAAAAGTTTAAGAGACAAATAAAATAAATTAATAACGGGCGGATTTATTGCAGTAACTGGATCACAGCAAAGGTCTGTAATCTATTTCTTAATTATTGCCTGGAAATCATGACATTTAATGTAAGGATCTGAAGGTTTTTCTCTTAAATAGTTTTTAATGCGATCTCCCCCTCTAGTGGCCAGTCTTATGTCTTCAGTTCCTTCAGCCATAGGACAAAACTGTGTTGTTGGCTCTGATTGCAAAGCCTACTTATGTCCATTGATTCAGTCTGTCCTCTTTTTGTCCTGGCTTTGTACATCCAATACAAAAAAGAGGGCCTATACGCTATCTGACTACTTCATTGAGCAAAACTTGGTCTATGACCTTAATCAATTTTTGTGAAGAACATAATAAGACATTGTTACGTTATTGGGCAGCATTCACTGTACTGACACAGGAAAGATGGGGATGACATGCAACAAACATCACTGAGCCACTGTGAAGTTCTCAAACTTCACTTGTAAATCCCATTTGTGTTTTCATATTTGTGTTTTGCTTTTCTTAATTCCTCTCTATGACTGGGGAAACACTGGGGAAAGTCATGTTACACACCTTGGCTCTAGTCTTGCTTCTCTTTATAATGGGTAAATGACAGTATTTTGCTTTTAGAGTGGCCAGCCAACATAGTGCCAACATATTACTAGACTGACTGGAAAACTGGGTGGGACTTTCTGGCACAGTACTAAATTGGTTTGAATCCTACTTAAAGGACAGGGACTACTTTGTGTCTATACGTAATTACACATCTGAGTGGACAAAAATGACATGCAGAGTTCCCCAAGGCTCCATTCTGGGGCCTCTTCTATTCAACATCTACATGCTTCCACTGGCTCAGATTATGGAAAACAACAAAATATGTTACCATAATTATGCAGACAACACACAAATTTACATAACCATATCACCAGGGGACTATAATCCCATACAAGCGCTGAGTAAGTGCATTGAACAAATCAATGATTGGATGTGTCAGAATTTTCTTCAATTAAACAAAGATAAAACTGAAGTAATTGTTTTCGGAGCCAAGGAAGAACGATTAAAAGTCAGTGCACAGCTTCAATCAGTAATGTTAAAAACCACAAACCAAGCCAGAAATCTCTGGTGTAGTCATGGACTCAGATCTGAATTTCAACAGCCACATTAAGACAACTACTAAGTCAGCCTACCATCACCTTAAGAATATATCAAGGATTAAAGGACTTATGTCTCAGCAGGATTTGGAAAAACATGTCCATGCATTTATCTTCTGTAGACTTGACTACTGTAACGCTGTCTTTACAGGTCTCCCTAAAAAATCGATCAGACAGCTGCAGCTGATTCAGAACGCTGCTGCCCGAATCCTCACTAAGACCAAGAAAGTAGATCACATCACTCCAGTTCTGAGGACTTTACACTGGCTTCCTGTCTGTCAAAGAATTGATTTCAAAATACTACTGTTGGTTTATAAACAGTGTTGGGCAAGTTACTGAAAATTATTAATTAGTTACAGTTACTAGTTACTTCTCTCAAAAAGCAATTGAATTACTTTACCAATTACTGCATAATAAAAGTAATTAGTTACTAGGGAAAGTAACTTTTGCGTTACTTTTAAATGTCTGCTTCAATTCTCTTATTACACATAGGTATATTATTTTATGGGAAGCAATGTTAATTCAACGCTTTTACATTGCTTCCCATGGTCAGAAAAAGTCGCCAGATTTGTCGATAGTCGCTTTTGAGAAATAAAGTCTCCAGGGAGGTTGGTAGTCTTTTGATTCACTTGCGCCACCGTAAAGTCGGATGATCATAAACCGGATAATCCAGTAACGAGTAACGAGCCCATTTAAATTTCAGTAATTGTAATTGCGCTATTTAATTTGAAAAAGTAATTAGTTACATTACTAGTTACTGCCAAAAGTAGTGGAATTACTTTGTAATGCGTTATTCCCAACACTGTTTATAAAGCACTGAATGGTTTAGGGCCAAAATACATTTCTGATCTTCTGCTACGTTATGAACCATCCAGACCTCTCAGGTCGTCTGGGAGAGGTCTGCTTCCTGTCCCCACAGTCAAAACTAAACATGGAGAAGCAGCATTCGGTTTTTATGCTCCACATATCTGGAACAAACTCCCAGAAAACTGCAGGTCTGCTGCAACTCTCAGTTATTTAGTTATTAATTCTCATTTCTTACACTGCACTGTAACTTTTATTCTTGTATTTTATACCTGTCTTATTCTATTTTAGTGGTTTTCTATTCTCTTAGCTCTTTAATGAACTTTATTTTTATTGTTATTATTTAGTGGGTTTTATTTTACAAAATTATTCATCAATTGGCGTCACGAACAGGATCCCAACAGGAGTTGAGAGGAACTCCGGTGAGTAGTTTCTCCGCTCTGATGGGATCCACAAACCTGTATTGAGAATTGAAGGATTGCTTGAAGTTTATAATTGTAATTGCTTAGCTAATCTGTGTATGCCTATGCGGCGGGGTAAGACCACCGGTAAGAATCTATGCTCCTTCTAAGAATCCTTCATGATCTCATCAAAATTGATTTCCTTTTGAAGGGAAGAATTGAGGGAGTTCACTCTCCGAAAAGTTATAGCGCTATACATATTTTTGTCCGGTGAGGCCGACAAAAGGTCTTTTAAGTTGTGTTTATCTTTGGAGAGGTAAGGCACACTGAATTGTATACTGGTTGACAGTGTCACCAGTGTGAGAGTGACTACTCAATACCAAGAACTAACGCCGCTTGATTCCGTGTTTCCTTTAGAGGGGTAAAAATATCTTTCTATTTTACTTGATTTGATTCTTTAAATGCAATGCATTTTGCTTGTTCTTTTATATGAATTTTATCTTTTTCACTTTGTCTCGATGCTTTTAATGTTTTATGTAAAGCACTTTGAATTGCCTTGTTACTGAAATGTGCTATATAAATAAACTTGCCTTGCCTTGCCTTGCCTTGCCTTACCTTGCCTTACCTAAAGAACTGGAGAAATGCCATCAACAAATGAACCAACCTCAAACTACAACTTCAAACGATTTATTTTTTTTGGCCTACTTTACCCCTTTAACCCATTTGTAGAACACACTGGCCCTCATTTACGAAACGAACGTACGACAGAAAACTGGGCGTACAGTCATTTCCACGCAAAGCTTGGCATTGATCAATTTGGACGTGAGCGGAGGCTACGATCAAATCTCATGTCAAGTCAAAATAGTCCAGGGGTGTTGGAGGGTGAACACCTGCCTTACTGTTATTGTTTGAAATTTTGGTAGAATACAGCACACCCTCAAGCAGACCAGAGCAGACATAGGCTACTGAGCACTGAGCAGACTCAATTTTGGTTAAGAAAAGTGAAAGCCACAGATTCAGTTGTGGAGTAGCCTACGCACCATTTGGTGGAGAAATGCTATATTTCACGAGTGACACTGGTGTACGGGGGTGCAGTCCTGCACGGAACACCGGGCACACAGGCATCCTCTTTAGCCACCTCTTCACCGCCGGACCCTCACCACCAATGATTGTCTGATATCCCGAGTCAGAAAGTGAGAATAAAACACTTGTCTGTTCTGTCTGTTGTGCGTTGTGTTGGTCAAATCAAACGCATGTGAAATGTTGAATGAGTGGTTTGCTTCACTCTATCCAAAAACAAAAGGAATATTTAGGATACCTGGGTCACCCACAGCAGTCTCATGTTTCTGGCACAATGCCACTAATTGCGGTTTCCCATTACTGAGGTAAAACGTCTGTCTGTCAAGGGAAGAACACAGATGTTACTAATCCATTTCTCACATAGGCTACTTACTTAAATTGCCGACCGGCAGAATATGTTGGTGTAACCCTACAATTGTAGGTGAGATTGTTATTGTTGATTGAGATTGAGATTGTGTGATTATTTTTTACTATTTCTGTTGCTTATTTTTATATTCAAGTTGTGTGCTTATTCTATTTTGTTTTTCTATGCTGAATCATTTTACTTTCTGCTGTTGCATTGACCTAATATCCCCACAGGGATCAATAGGTCCGTTTAGTTTTTAATATGCTGCTGGTCCTGACTCCCAGGCCCCAGGTGGTGTTGTAATTAACAGTGAAAATTGGATCTTGTTCGTAAGCCTCGGGACCTTTTGATGAAATCCTACTCCCACCTGATGTAGAAAGACAGGTGTGGTGTCTAGACTTGCCATGACAATTTGTGGAAGCAGAATTTCACCCTGCCTAGGTGATGATGACGTGCCCCCCGCCTATGTTATTTAAAGGTGTTTCCACTAAAAAGATGCACTGCTTCCCAAAATGACCCTAGATTGGGTGGTTATCGTTCTGGTTGCAGGGTGTAGTGTAGTGCTGGAAAAAACTCAGGCCTTGAATGTGTCTGAGAGATGTATGCAGGATACAGAGGCCTTCCTCTGGGAGATTAACCAGGACAGGCCAAAGCAATACGCTGTTCAAAGTAAGTGATGAGTAAACAGATTTTTCAAGGGGGCTTTCCTAATGCTTAGTGGTAGGTAACGCTTGTGTAGATTGCACTGTGAATTCAGGTTTGGGGGTTTTAAGTTTGTTATTTTTGTCTTTAAAGTGTTGTAAACTAAATGACAGCAAGTTGCACCCTCTGCAATCTGTGAAATGTTTAAGTGGGTTAAATAGGAGGCTCAACAAAATTACTTGTAATTCTTGAATCATGGAATAAGATATTACATACTTACTGTGCAATTATAGTCATACCACATATTACAGGTATTATTTTAGCCATTTCGGTGTTACTCTTGACTTAGAGTGACTTAGATCCCCTGGTTGTTATTTGTGGAGGGTGTTTGGAATAATGTTTGTGTTTTATTTTAATCTTTAAAAAAGAAAAACATGCAACAATAAAAACGGTTTTATGAGTAATGTGAACTAGGCTTGTCTGTCCAACACATTTCTGGCAACATTAATACCTCTCTAACTACTTTGGCAAATGAACAATGTGTGAAGCAGCCTAACTTCTATGTTGTGTGTGTGTGTGTGTGTGTGTGTGTGTGTGCTTTTGTGTATATTCTCAGTGTACGATGCATTTGGGAAGATAGGCAGCGATGTTTATGGGGGTAATATCAACAGGCCTGGCTCACTGCAGGAGTGTCAGTCTGCCCGAGGTCCCACCTTCTCTGGACAGTACTGCCGGGTTTCCCTCAAGCAGGTGAAGAAACAATTAATAAGATAAGATGAACGTTGATTTGAATGGGAAAGACTGTTCTATCCATTCAAATTCTGTGGTTGAGAGGTTCAGTTACTGTTTGAGTAAATGTTAGAATGGGAAAGTCGTGTAATTTAAGTGACTTTGAATGTGGTATGATTGTTAATGCCAGATTTGCTGATTGCAGCATCTCATAAATGGTGACCCACCTGGCATTTTGGCGCACTACAGTGTCTGGAGTTTACTGAAAATGGTGCAATAAATAAAGCACATAAACCAGCGACAGTCCTGTGCGAGTAAAGTCTCTTTAGATAGATGCACTGATGAGAGAATAGATGCATTGATGAGAGAAGTCAAAGGAGAATTGCAAGTGGGGTGTCGTTAGACCTCATTTACTGGGGCACAAGCACCAGTAATATTTAAAAAAAAAAAATAGGGACAATTTAAGTTATTCTTGAATAAACAAAGCCAAACAGATTTTCAAATCATTTATGCATCAACAAAATGCAATATGCAATAATGCTAATTCTCACTTTATTTGGATAGTCCAATGTTGATGCTCAACTTTTGATGGATGAACGTTTCCAGCATTTCCAGTATCTCGTTGAATCCATGCCTCAAAGAATTTAGGCTGCTCTGAAGGCAATAACAGGGTCTACCTGGTAATAAGTGCATCTATTAAGTTGGTATTGAGCGTATCTACAATGTAACATATATACTCTTCCCTCTCTGTCATGCCAACAGCTCAGATGGTAGATTCTTCAGACTTCACCAGCTGCCAGCTTCACGGCGATGAGCTATTACCAAGTGTAACATAGCATAATTTCTACGTCTGTTCGTAAGGTCAAAAAAGTGATAGAAGTACCAAAAAAGTAAACAAAAAAGACGGCAGTAATGCATTTAAGCACGCTGTAAATATATAAAAAAAATAAAAAAAATAGAATAGTTGTAGAAAGGAGAGCAGGAGCCACTGCAACTGATGTCCACTAGCTTGGCACCATATGTGATGAAGGAAAGTCTGTCCAGTGTGACATTGTTCTTAGGCAGCTATACCATCGGTTTACCCACAATTGCCTGAGCTGGGACATTTCCAGGGAAAGTACAACAATGATATAAGGAGCACATTTTATTCCTTATCTGCACTTTTAGTGTTCATATTTTAAGCTTTGTTTACATTTATGTTTGAAATAATTATATTTTTACCAGGACATGGTCAACTACTTTGTGGGCATTTGTGTTCCTGACTCCTGTGGGAAAGAGGACGTGCAAATGCTGGTGGCGCATGGTCAGTGGATTTCAATAGCTTCTTTCATTGGATGTAACTGATCCATTGTAATATCATTAGAACAATATTTTTCCTTGTACCTTTGACTTGTTTCATTATTTCCCAGAGAGATTCCAGCTGGGCCAGACATCCCTCATTCCTCCTTTTCCTCCCAGCCTGGTCCCTCAGTCCAGTCAAGCAATTATCATGATCAGCTGTTTGTCCAGCACCACCACCGCAGACGCCTCAGCCATCATTTGCCTGTGAGTATATGATTGAATTTCAATAGTCTCACCTAATTTCTTTACCTCCACCTGTCCTATGTCCCTGTACTTGTCACTGTAGACTGGAGTGGAAAAGTGCCTCTTTTCACGTACAGCAAGTGCTTCACCTCAGGAAAAAAACATTGGCCAATCTTAACCTACCTTAGATACTCTTTTTCCCTCAGGTTTGTGTGTTGTGTAATGGTGGCAATTCCTCTTGTGGCTACCCTGTTTACGGCCATAACAACATGGAAGCGCCACAGAGAAGTCAGTCCAAGAGCAGAGTCTGCTTCTTTGAACACCGGCCTGAACCTTTATGGGACGTTGATGCCCAATGGCTCCTCTAGTGGAGGGAATAACAGCTACGCTGTCCAACAGCAGAGTGAGATGGGCCAAAACAACTCAGAAGAAGACAATAGTAAGTAAAGTTTGTGCACTGTGTGCTCTTTGTGTGTGTATGCGTGTGTGTGTGTGTGTGTGTGTGTGTGTGTGCGTGCATGCATGCATGGGTGGATGCATTTCATCTCATTTTATGTAACCTTTATTTAATACTCAGAGAACACATTGAGGGACGGGTTCCTCTTTTTCAAGAGTGCTGAGTTTACAAGAGTGCTGAGTTTACAAACATGGACACAAAGACACATAAAATATACAATCATCAGTCAAAACATTCCCCAATAATTAATTAAAACGTTCACATTTCAAGCTATTCAGGTTCTTTATCAGATTTCTGAATTGTCTTGCTGTAATTCATTCCAGGTATATAGAGCACAAAATACAAGCAGTTTCTCCCATGTCAGTGCTAACCAGAGGCGTGATTGTAGACTAACATAGAGAGGGCCAGCCCACTTTGTGTTATAAAATACAGTCATGAATATCACAGGTATCTCCGGTTATAAATGTAAATATATTTAGCGAATGATAGAAAACATCTAGCGGCTTAAGAGTGGAGGTCATTGCATGTCTAGATTACATCACGATAGACTTAAATGGAGAGAAAGGTAGCTTACACGATCCTCTTTCTACAAAACATGGGGAAACAAACTATGTTTCTATACAAACAGCTGAGCTTAGCTTCCCAATTATTTGGTCAATGTATCAATGTGGGTCTTTAAAGTAAATTTGCCATTGATCCATCTACCTAAATATTTATATATGGAGAGCCTCTCAATATAATATAATCAATGTTATGTTTAACTGGGGTGCCAGCCAAAACAGAGTCTGACAAAAGTTTGACTGTTTAGTCAAGGTCGTTTCAAACCCCACAAATGATGCATGTACACAGAATATTAACATGAACCCCTGGAATAATAACCAACCATAAAATACCCAGTCAATAACAGAATGCAGCTGTGCAATATAAATAGCAATAAACACTCAAGTAGTGCTAATATTCAAGTTGCTGTAATCAATATTTCTGGCTTTGGAGAACAAAGCATTGCAGGTATCTGATAGTCATATAGAATCAGCACAACAGTAGAGAATTATATCATCAGCATAGAGATGTGCACTGAGTGGACAAAACATTAGGGCGACCTGCTCTTTATAGGCTGAGCAGGTGAATTCAGGTGAAAGCTGTGGTTCCTTATTGATTTCACTGATTAAATCCACATCAGTCATGAAGAGAGAGGAAAGTGAGGAAATGGATTACGGAAGGTTTTTAGGCCACAGTTACACTAGTGTTTTCAATGCAACTTATATCCAATTATTGACATCTGATCGCCCCAGGCTGCATTAAAGGAATAGTTCACCCAAAAATGAAAATTCAGTCTACTCACCCCCATGCCAGTAGAAAATCGGGTAAAGTTTGTTAGTTCATAAAACAGTCCTGGAGATCCCCGGAAGAAGTACATTGCAGCTTTCTCCAAAACAACTGCAATTGTTGGTGACCTGTCTTCAGACTTCAAAAAATAACAGAAAATAACCATAAAATGGCTCCATGCAGATCTTCCAGGATAATCCAAGTCTCTTGAAGCCAACAGATCCCAAAGTGACTTGACTCTATAGTCATAATGATCTCCAGTCTATAAATAGGGAGGGTCTCTCTATTCAGTCAGATTCTTGTGAGTCATTGTTCATAGAAATTCCCTCATGCTCTGTATTGGATCTCAAGAATGTTATTATTGGTTGTGTATACCGGCCACTTAATACTAACACAAATAATTTCATTGAGACTATTGCACTAATGTTAAAAAAAATCAACTATAAAGATATGTTTTCTCTTGGGGGATTTTAATATTAATCTTCTTAAAAGAGATAAACATGTTTTGACAGATTACTTCATGAATATGCTTTATTCAAACAATTTCTTTCAAATTATTTATTCAAATTATATTCCGTCTTAATTCCCAAGTACACACATACAGCACTAGACACGCCAATAATATTCATCTCCCTTTGTTTTGTTTGTCTCATTGCCAGTTTTCAATTCGGTACAGAGGAGCACAACTTTGGAATAAGTATACGTCCAATTTAAAATCAGCAACAACTCTCCAAAATTTAAAATATAAAATAAGGTCCACTCTAATCCAGCAGTCATATTAATCACATTAACATCAACCGTCCACACACACTCATCACACTTAATACTGTTCTAAAATCTAGTTTACTTTAATTAGTATTTTAATTTGATTTGTATTTTCATTTTTATTTTTTTATTTTTATTTTTTCTAATATCTTGTTTTATTTGTTGACATTTATTTTAAATTTTGTAATTTCCTTGTTTTGTTACTAATGTTGTACATACTGCTTATTTAGGTGGGAGCAATAAGCCCCTTGGGGTTTCTTAATCTCACCTGCACAATTGGCTCTGTATTTGCTGTATTGTTCTCTTCTTTTGTTCTAGTGTGCAAATAAGTAAATAATTAACATTATAAGCTTAAACTACTGGCTCAGTTCATTTTATGACCAACGTTTTCCGGCTGGGCGGTGTTTGGACCTTCGGGCCAATCACAGTGCTTAAAAACTGAAAACTCCACTCAACCAGGATGCCGGGCCACGCATTAAACAAATGCACACTCAAATGACAAGCACAGACAGTTTAATCTGAGCTGTGGAGCTGACAGGTTGTGTTGTGAAGATGTCGAGAAAGAAGAAACTAGACATTCTTTCCTATTTTCAAACCAATGTGAGTGAAAACAATGTGTTCAAGTGAATTTAACTTGTTTCTGTGAAGTAGCACCGTTATGAGGGAAGCCAGGCTACTGTATTTCTGCCTCTTCACAATGTTGACTTTCCAAAACAGCCCAATGGACAGAAATCTTTCTGTCAATAATTCTGTCCATTTTCCGATGGATCAGTGTGGCTGCAGCTAGTGGAATTCAACACACATGCCGTGGGCCAGTACAGGATCTGCACTTGTTGTCTGACTGTCTTTCCAAGTTTACTTCATACTTAGATTCTGAACTTGCATTCAATGAATACTGTCTCATTGTCTCAACTGTAGAGAGCACCAGACCCACACCACTGTGTTTTCTTCGAAGCTGTGGTTACCAGTGCCTCCAAGCATTCTCTCTACAGACCACCAGCCAGGGTGTCCTTAGCACCTCCTCAAGCATCGCAGGAGCCAGCTACTCCTCCCTGAATGGCATCCGCGCCCTCAGCCTGCTCTGGATCATCAGTGGTCACAGCGCAATTTTGCCTGCATTTTCCAGCCTGGGTGTGACAGAACTATGCTTGCCTTACAACACTCAGTAACACAGTCACCTTACTCATTCAGTCAGTCATGAATTAATTCTACAATATTTCTATTGTAGATAATTTCAATACATGGAAGAAGACAGTTGAAGACAATCCTCTGTATCTGTTTACCGATAGTGGACCTATTTATGTGTCTGTAGACACCTTCCTACTCCTGGGGTGAGACTAGACACCAAGTTTTAAACTTTGTTTGTTTAATGGTTTGGTTTGGTTAATTAATGTTGGTTAATTAAGTAATGTGAAAAAACTGAAAAAACTGAGTTTTTATGGTGAGTTTTAAGTTGTCAATATTTCCAATTGTTAAGCAGTTTCTTGAACGTGTGTTATAGGGGTTTGCTTAGTGCCAGGTCTCTGCTGAGCTCCATCCGCAGGGCTGAGGACAAAATGAGCCCCAGTTTGGTGGCCAGCTTCCTCTTCAAGAGGTTGAAAAGGTATATTGATATATCAGTTCATCAAGTCAAGCTATGAATCAATGCATAATTTAATCTCTATCTATCTATCTATCTATCTATGAACTATCACAGCCAGGCTACTCAACACAATATCACTAAACCTCTAATTTCTACAATTCCTGGAAACCATGAAACCATAAAACCACAGTCTTTACCCAAAACTGAAAACAAATACTTTTTAAAATAAATGTTACCTTTGCTGTCAAGAAGAACTTGAACAACTGCTTTCCTCATGCAAAGCCATTACTAATTTGCTGAACAAATAACACCTACAAGAAACTGCTCTTCGGGCCCATTTGTGGTCAGTAAAGAAACTCTGTCCTCTGGGTTTGGTGTGGTTTCAACTCAAATACCTATACAGTACATTTTTGGACTTCATACATAAAATAAAATATTATTTCATTGGTCAGTGATGATGAATATAAAGTGTGCTCCATAAAAATGTAAAGTGAAAATATTAATGCTCTCGTTATCTTTCTGTCTATGTCTGTATCTTTCTTTCCCTTCAGGGTCCAGCCACTGCATCTGTTCATTGTGTGTCTAGTCATGAGCGTGTTCTCTGTGGCTCGGCAGGGAGCCTACGGGTTCATATTTGAGGACGAGGTGGAGGACTGTAAGATGTTCTGGTGGGCCAACATACTATTGATTAACAATCTCTATGTTGCCCACAAAATGGTGAGTTGAGGAAGTAATTCTACTCTATACAGCTCCTGTTCTATTTTGGTATATGAAAGTCTTTTTGTCATCCGTCTTCTCCTTTGTTCTCATTGTTTCATATCTTTCCTTTCCTCTGATGTCCTCTTTATGTCTGTCCTCTTCTCTAGGTAAAATATCAACAACAAATAAACTGAACTGACTTATTTCTTCATATTTATTTGCCTATTTCTCCCCAGTGTGTTCCTTGGGCATGGTACCTGTCTCTAGACTTCCAGTGTTATCTCACCACTCCTCTGCTGGTCTATCTTTTCAGACGGTATACCAACAGTTCTTTTATATATGTTCTACCTTTATTCTTTAATAACATCAAACTTTTTCCTTGGCCAAATGTCATTGTAGAATAATGGCCACCAGT
Source organism: Centroberyx affinis (assembly GCF_046629955.1). Classification (NCBI taxonomy): domain Eukaryota; kingdom Metazoa; phylum Chordata; class Actinopteri; order Beryciformes; family Berycidae; genus Centroberyx; species Centroberyx affinis. The sequence goes on along the minus strand of NW_027280178.1, from coordinate 84,701 downwards.
ACAGTCATTACACACCATATCTGCTCTAACACTTATGTAATGTCTTATCCTTGCATGTTTTTCTTTCTCTCAGGAACAGAGTGTTGTTGGCAGCAGTGGCAGCAAGCCTACTGCTAATAATCAGCATGGTCTCTGCTGTTTTAACTGCCCTCCTACAGATTCCTGTCCATCAGCCAACTTCACTGTAAGACTCAGTGATTGTGATCTTGTACCAATGGCCAAAGATGGACCATGACCTCCTCGGATCCCTAATGCCCCCCTACACACACACACACACACACTCGCGTGTGTGTGTAGGTGGGTGGTTGCATATATTATTATAGTAGTAGCATTTCTAGGCTAAGATCATTACTATTACTATTATTATTAGAGGTAATAGTAGCAGTGCTGTTAGGGTAATGCAATGAATGCATCATGGGGATGGTGACAACACAAAGTAATAAGATTACAAAAACAATAGCATTCACCCACTCTAAACACATTGCATAATGATGTATTTTCAATGCAACATATTGGGAAAACTGAATTGTGGGCCTCGCATGTTCTTCTTTCTTTAAAGTTTGGCGATTTTGGACCTATATATAATTTGTCTCATACATACCTGTAATACTTGGACCCACAGACAACATTGGCTCCCGAGTTAGCTGTCAGTTGAAACGTTGAGCTCCCTTTGCTAGCTTTTTGCTGCCAACAAGAAGTTCAAATGGGGAATGTCAAAATATCTCCAAAAAAGGCATTTGTAGGCTCCACAGGGGAGTTGAGAGTAAACAGAAAAGTTGCAAAGTAAATAAATTAAAAGCTCTGAGTTCATGACACAGTTCCGCCATTATGCACACTTTCACTAATCAGGTGGGTAAAGAGTGGTAAAGCTCAGGTCTTTGGACCACAAGGTTGAAGAGTTGAAGTCCCTGATGGACTTTGACCATTTTGAAGTTTCATGAAAAGTAAATCAACACTAAATCACACAGTGCAGAAAACTCAAAGCAGGTGTTTGACATAATCTGTAAATGGCAAAATACCTGAATGCCATCACTGATTGGGGTGTGGCCAGACCTTTCAACCCATAGAGAGCAGTGCAGCAGCAGTTTTCTGGCCCATGTGACGTACTATTGTTTTATTTGTTAATGGAGAGCACTACAATGTTCTATAAAGTGATTAGCACTGTCAGTCTGTCAATCATAGGTTGCAGTATCAAACTACGTCTCCCTTTAGTTAGTTTCTCCTCACTAAACCTATAACAGGCGGTTGGCTCAGTAGGTAAACCATCGGCCTTTCATGCAGAAGGTTGTGGATTCAAATCCAGACTTGTCCTTTCCAAAGTCATTAGTCATCAAGGACAAATAATAGAAAGTTTGGCTGTTGTGAACAACTCCAGCAATGTGGTTGCAATGAAAAGACTTGACAGAAGTCACGGGCCAACATAAAAGCCGGTATTAGACTGCATGTTTGAGCTTCACAACATGTCAGTTTTTGTGTGTGTCTTTCTACCTTCTGTAATGTTTTGCCTATCTGTCTGTCTTATAAAGTTGTGCTTGGACCCCTCAATCGCCGCTTGTGGCTATATTTTATTTATTTGTTTTGCAGAAGCTACAAGAATTATTTCATATATTACTATTATAAACCCTACTCAAGATATGGGCCTTACTTGATAGGGATCCTGATGGGAATATATATGACAACAAAGAAAGACCAGTTCATAAAACATCAGGTGAGAACTTCTGATTTCTATCACAGACATTTCTTCCAGTATTAGCTTAGCATAGCTTATTCTTTTATTAGAACCTTTAGGACATACGCACGGCATGGCCCACAAGTATATCCATAGTACCTGAGCGTTTTGGTGAATTGTGATGTTTGCTCAAGACCAAACCTACTCAATATCGGCACAACCACTACAACTGCCATCCCTCTAATCTGCTTCTCCTGCTTGACTGTTGCTACAGTGGCAAGCAGCGCTGGGTTGGTTCTCCTGTATGTTAAGCTTGGCTTTGGTGGTTGGATTGGCCTACGTCCTACGGGAGGTCCCACCCCATCCATCTGTCCCCCATGCCCTCTATCAGGGGCTGCACAGATCCCTCTGGGCCCTGGCTGTAGCCTGGATCATACTGGCCTGTGAGGAGGGCTATGGAGGTGAGTCTAGAGTAGGGATGTTCCTGAATCTGAATACCAAAATTGGCAAAGCATGAACAATGTGTTTAAACAAATTTGTTCTTTCCAATTTGTTTCAGTATTATTCAGATGTTTTAATAGTATGCCTATATTTATGGAGAAAACATTCAACTGAAAATGACTGAACTCAGACGAGAAAGGGTTGGGGTTATCCCATACGTTATCCCCAACATTGGTCGCTTTTCTGAATGTTCTTATTATTTTGATTACTAATTTAGCATTGGTGAGGCCAGTTTTTCACTTTTGCTTTCCCAGAGGGGTCTGCTCCTCTGCTCTGCTGATAGACTTTGTAAGGGGCAGTTGGTTTGACTGGGAGTGGATGAAGACTGCCTGTCCTCTTAGTCTGTTCAGTACAGCAGGGATGTTTTGTTTCCCCATTGCTCCAGACTACTGGTCTTCACAAGATGAAACTGAGTGAAGTTTGAATAGGGGCATATAGCCAAAGATAAACGCTTTTCCTCACAGCGAAGCATTTGATTTTTCTTCATTTCTATTTATATATGAATTTGCAAACAAGCAGAGATACAAAAAAAATTAATTGAGTTTTTAAAAATAAGTTGATTGAAAAACATACTATAAACACCAACTGTATGCTATTTCCTTTGCACTTTTCATCTCTAAAAATCTTTTTTAACTGAACTGTTTAGTGTCCCCCAGCTTGGGGGAGGGAGTGCATGCAGTTCATACTTGCATGAAAGTCAAGACACGATTTTGTTTTCCTGTTTACAGTTGTTCATGGCTATGGTTGTTTGTGTTTATAAAACCCAGTGTTTATGGTAACATAACATCTAGGCTGTTGTTTGTTAAATGCAGCTTTACAAAGTTGATTGTTTTTATACTTCATTATGATTGTTAGGTCATTGTAAAGCCATTAGTTTATGCTTTAATATCTCAAGAATAGCAATGACAATGATTCAAGGGAAATAAAATAAAATTAAGAATTTGGGATTTTTAACTTTTCAGTCTAAACCACACCCATGTTCAGTTTAAGCCCTTCCCACGTCTGGTAAAATACAAATAGTAGGTTCTCCGCACACTACAGTCTACAGACATGTGAAACACAGACTTTCATGTATGCAAGTAAAAATTTAAAAAAAACATATGCTTCATTTTGTTCTACATGTGTCTCTCTCTCTCTCTCTCTCTCACCAGGCTTTATCAAGCGCTTGTTGTCTCTAGGTCTCTGGGTTCCGATATCCAACATTAGTTTTGCCTGCTATATGGTACACCCTATATTAATAAATTACTACAATGGCAAACAGGAGACCCCAGTGCACTACACTGACATCAACTTTGTGAGCATTTCATATATAATTTCATTCATTTAGATTTTACCATGATTATCTGTTTTCCATATGCCTTCTCAACATGATATATGCCTCCTGTCTTCATCTCTAGATGTATCTGTTCAGCGGCCACTTGGCGGTCTCGCTGGTGGCGGGCTATGTTTTGACTGTGCTGGTGGAGAAACCCTTCCTCCTCCTAAAAGGAAGCAGTGGATGGAGACAAGTCAGCCCACATTCAAGAACCTGACCAGTTATTAATACCCTCATTCCAATCAGTAATGGGGGTAACTGGGTAATGCGTTACTGGGTAATGCGTTACTGTAATCGCATTACTTTTTCCTGTTACGGAGTAAAGTAAGGCATTACTGTTCCAATTTCAGTAATCACATTACAGTTACTGATCTAACAGATTATTATTAGGTTATTACACTCTTTTGCCTTTTTAACCTCTTTATTGGCATAACATCTATCGAAAGCTTCCGTTCCTGTATCCTGCAAGTCAAGTTATGTCGGAAATAAGAATTATGAGTAGAGCACACATGAACGAGCCAACAAAGTGGTAAATACGACTCTGAATTTAATGCTGCAGCTATCTTTATTAAAAACCTTAAAAGAAAGATTTTGTGTCCATCAGTACTTAGATTACCTATGCTGGTAATGTGGGTTTAGGTCTACAATATTTATTGGTCCAGTGAATGCAAGTAAGCTTAGCACAATTATTTAAGGGACAACACAAAAGTAATGTAATACTAGTTATTTTTCTCGGGCAGCAATAAGTAAAGCCCTTCATCTTGCTAATGTGTGTCTTGTGCTTTGTTTTGCTTCCTTGTGTTTGTGTTACATCATTCTGTTCTATGATTGATTGTTGATTAGGCTCTTCCTCTGTACAGTCTTTTGAGAGACTGCTTGTGATGAAGGGCTATGTAAATAAACGAGTAATGTGATTTCTTACATTTTTTTTTACATTTACTACATTATTCCAATAACGACCCCAACACTGATTCCAATATAGCCTACTCGTCCGTCTTTCCTTGTGCAATAAGCCAATATACTTCTTTAAATCTATACTAGTAGACAATTTGCTATTTGTTTCTAAAAGTAAATCACATTCATCAAAAACACATACTATCCCTTAAACCCATTGTGCCTTAATATTTAGTTCTTACTCCCTTACACACATGGTAGTAAATGAATGCTCACATCTGGGGCAGTTGAAATATCTGACTGCATCTCATTCAGACTGGACCAGAACATATGTTTTGCTAGCTAAAAGCAGCCAGTTGTATTGCTTAAGCAATACGTTTCTTAGCGAAAGAATCACTTTATCATTTCACGGAAGAATACCATTTTAAAAAAAATACAAAAGTCTAACTTTAAAAATAGTAGGATTTTTGGAATAGAGGTTTATTCCAATGGCAAAATCCTAGTATTTTTAAGTTCAATGTTCCAATATCATAAAAAGGGGGCCTGACAGAAAAAGTTTGGGAACCACTGCATTAGACTAACTAGGTTATAGTAAGACTAAGGCTTTGTTCAGACTGCAGGCAAATCCGATTTGTTTCTCAAATCAGATCTTTAGTTGTGACCGTCGGCGTGTGTACGTACAGTAACTGATGGCACGTTTTTCAGATATGAAACCAAAACAAAAGCTGCAAATGCAGAATGGAGACATAGAATGGTCTAGTCGCGTACAGAAGTCCTTGTCGGAACAGACAACCTCCTCAACTGTAAGGGCTGTTTATGTTCTCCATTTTCATTCCTGGCACTCTGGATGTGATGCCATGGCATCAGTGTTGCCAGATCTCGCTAGAGAAACAAGCAACCAGGTCTATGGAAACAAGCCCAAAAGAAGCGATTTGCCCCCCCCCCCCCCCCTTGACCAAGTGAAATTATCCCACATACACCTCTGTAGCCAACAAAATACCTCCGAAACCTCTGATAATTACACTTTGTACACACACAAAAAAACTCATCCTGAATCCACAAACTCTTTGTTTGTTATTGCTTTTAACACGTGCTAATCTTCTTTTTTTTTAGTTCCAGGACTTCACACCAACATGTCATAAAATAGAACCAAACTCAGATTTTCCTTCTTTCAGTTTAAATATATCTCTCAGCAATAAAAAAAGACAGTATAGAGTGACTTAAGCCAGGACATTCACATAAGTGTGGGCAACAATGCGACAGGGACTGCAGAAGATCCCATTTTTAAATAATTACAACCCAGAAACAGGAGAAATGACAAAAAATCTTAGTCTGCAGCAATAAAGTGGCTCCTCCTTTCATTATAATGGAGGGATCTATATCTCTTATATACCCAACGTTCCCATTGACAAATGTCTTATCCCACGTTCAAGTCATGTTGGAAAAAGTAGAGCACGTATGAATGAGCCAACAAAATGGTAAATACAACTCGGAAAGTTTCAATTTAATGCTGTAGGCTCTATCTTTATTAAAAACTTTAAAAGACAGATTTTGTCTGTGACTACTTCTTCTGGTAATGTGGGCTTAGGTCTACAATATTTATTGACTCAATGAACGCAAGTAAGCCTAGCTTACTTTTAGTGTGTAACACAAAAGTGATGTGTAATTATAATGCTAATGAATTATGTAGTATGTAAAGGACTAAAATGGGAACATACCAGTAGTTACATGTTAATTCTGCTTATAACACTAATCATGTGACTACATGTGCGCCTCCATTATGCAGCCCTTTCAGGTAAGACTATGGCCAACCTGCTTATCTTCAAACACCATCCATCATCTTTCTTATGCTCAAGAGTTGTCTTTATATTTTGAATATTAATTCATCTTTACTTATTCTTGACATCTTGTTTAAAAGGGAAGGTAAGAGTTTCAACATAGACTTCTATAGAAAACCCACAGATAGGAACTCTCTGTTGCATGCAGACAGCTACCACCCGATTCCTTTAAAGAGGAGCCACCCAGTGAGCCAGTATAGCTGAGTATGGATCTGAAGCACCCAGGATGACTATCAGAGACAAGAAGCTGAGTTAGACAGGCAATTCAAACAGAGGGGCTACCCAGACACAAGGCTCAAGGTTACAAGTACACGATTTCAGAGCATCACAAAGTATGAAAGCATCTTACCCAAACAACCACGTCCCTCTCCCTGATGCGCGGCCCTTATGTCTTCTTTAATACTTCCTGCTGGGGAAGGAGTTTGAGAGTATCATACAGAAACACTGGCATATTGTTGTAACAGAGCCCAAACTTTTTAACGGATTCAGTCTTCCTCCACGAGTGGTATGCAAATGTACTCCCAACATCAGACAGTTGGGAGTAGTAGTTAGGTCTGATCAACCCCCATTGCACGCACAACGTTATTGGACAATATACCAGAAGGGAACTACAGATGTGGCCGATGTAATCAGTGTAATTTCACATGCACTGTGTTCAGCCATGCCACCACAGGAGAACCACATCCCATTAAAGCGGTGATCACATGAGCTGAGGCTGATGAGGAGCACCTTCAGCCACAGGATTATCCTCCTATGCTGCAGGACGGAGCACCTTAGGCGTTCCTTTGTGCCGGCGGCCATCGGACCGTTCAATACCATCAGCGACCCCTGCGGCAGTCAGATGAGACCATCTTCCACCAGCCCCCCTCCCCCACCCACCTCTCCCCCAAACCTGCACAGTAACTTGAACCCTGGACCCTTGCCCCTGACCCCCCTCCCCCAAACCTTTGCTAACACTTGAGTTGCACATGGATATTGTGTATATGTGTAACAATCAAATTTATAATAATATGAATTTTGACCAATTTATCGCTAGTGTTATTGGCTACATGTTGGTTTGGTCTTGTTGTGTCCATTGGTGTGTCTTTAGTAATGATTAATGTTTTGTCTTTTTCATGCACAAGCGTACGCTACCACCTTCTCCATTGTGCACAAAATAGCAAGAATATGTCGCATGAGTTGACAATTGCAAAAATGTCACTACTGAGAGGTTCACTGTGCCACTTCTCATACCACAAACAGTACTCTCTACATATCAGTATCTTAGAGTAGACATCTCGCAGAGTCTTCAATCGCCTCAGTTTGCACGGTTTTTACTTAAATGAAACAGTAATACAGTTTATAAATATGACTGGGACTTTCACCAGTCTTCAAAATAGCCGACTACAATAACATGTTATTATCATGTAAAAGCTTTTCCAATTTTCTTTTTCCCTCTTTCTTTTTAAATAAGAAGTTTCAATCAAGCAAACATAATTTCTTTATTCAGTTCTACAGAAACAGCATAGATTGTCTACTCGGTGTATGTTTTACTCTACAGTCTGTTCTGTGTTGTCTAATGGGCTTTTACCAAGACAAGAAAGGAACTGGAGTAGCTGTGTGCACATACAGCCATCTAGTGGCTTTTTTTGCACTTGTCAATTTTACATGATTTGGGGAGAGGGTTTGTTGTTCTGATCATTTCTCATGGATCGGGGAGAGAAGCTTATCTTTCATTACTAGCCAGAGGTTAACTCTTTTTTTTTAATGGCCTACTTTGAATGGTTTAGACTGAATAGCTTGTCCTCAAATATCAAAAAATCCTACTTCATTATCTTCAGTGGCAAATAGACACAAGACAAAAAAAAAGACAAAGATCTAGCAAAAATGTCAATTGAGAATAATGAAATGCTTCAAGTCTCAGCCACAAGATTTCTCGGAATCATTGTTGATGAGAATCTGAATAGGAGAGAACAGATTGATTACGTCAGCAAAACAAATAGCCAAATCCATTGGTATAATCAGGAAATCTAGTCATCTTGTCGACCCACATTGTCTCCTTACCTTCTACTGCAGTCTAATTTATCCCTACCTTTCATATTGCAATATAGTTTGGGCTACCACATGTCCCTCCAATCTTCACAAAATGTTTCTCCTCCAGGAATGTTTTGTCAGAGTTACAACCAAGTCAAACTCATCTACTTCATCAGCTAAACTTTGAGTTTCTTACAATTTATGACATTTATGACAATGTTTTTCAAATATGTATTTTTATTTATAATGTCCATTTGAGAGTGGGAAATTCTACCTTATTTTCAAAATAATTCACAGATACAATCCTGTTCAAGTAGATCTTCAGATCTTCATCTCCCTAAACATTTCACCAGTAAAGGTCAATTTTCAATAAAATGTTGGAGTACTAAATTATGGAGTTTTTATTCTCGTCTGGCAAAAATCTCATCCTCCTTAAAATCTTACAGTAGAAGTACTTTAATCTCTGGTTTATATATTTTTTTTGTGTGTATTTTTTTCACTTATGTCATTTTTTAAATTCCATGTCTATTGCCATTATCTTCATTACATTCATTATCATTATCATTTATCATTATTATTATTTGTTATAACCATCATGTTTTGTTTATGTTCTTGATAATGTTTTGATATGTTTCTGACTAAATATAAAAAAAATTATAAAAATAAAATAAACTAAAACTTCCAAACACAAACTAAAAGTACAAAACATTTGCAGTACAAAACATATGTAACAATAAGAAAAGGGTGGGGTTGGGGTAGAAAACGGGGACAGACAGTTACAGATCACAGATGTTCTACTTGTATGCCATTGCCTAGATTTATTAGATGTAACAAATTTCCATGCATTCACAGTTGAAGGTTTTGCTTTGTTTAACCTCAGTCATACATTCAAGATTAACAGCGTTTTGAAAAGAGTGTATCCATATCATTACCATGCAAATATCAGGGGTAAACCAGTTACTAATGATAGTCTTTTTTAGCAGCTGTAAAACTAGAAAACAACTTTTTTTTTTTTTTCTATCATTTTTTTACTTCAGGCCTTTAGTGCCATTAAGTAAACATAGACAGGGGTTAGGTATGTACTGGATGTTAATTAGGTTACCAAAAACCTAATTAAGACCAAAAATTTGCAACCACAGAGTATTCCCAGAAGGTACCAGGATTATTTGAATTGCAAATATGACAGGTAGGTTGTAACTTCATCTTATATCTTATGTAAGGAGTGGCATAAGCTCTATGAATGATCTTGAAATGAATAATTTGATGGCCACTAAGATGAAATTGCAAACTATAAAAATAAAAATCCCATACTATAACCCTGATGATGAGCACACCTGGGCCAGTGTTCCATGGCAGTTAATGACATCACCTGCTCTGTTCTGAACATTCCGCCATTTGTGTGTATGTGGAATGGAGGGAAGTTGAAAGGAAGTACTAGCATGTAGGAGATGATGCTCTTATTTCCAGGCAGAAAAGAAGGGACAAGTTAGGAATAAGAATAAATGATGACAATCTCAGTAGTGGCCTTGCCTAAAGCTAGCCCACTAATGACAATATCAACAGTGGCCTTGCCTAAAGCTAGCCCACTAATGACAATATCAACAGTGGCCTTGCCTAAAGCTAGCCCACTAGTGACAATATCAACAGTGGCCTTGCCTAAAGCTATAGCCCACTAACGACAATATCAACAGTGGGCTTGCCTACAGCTATAGCCCACTAGTGACAATATCAACAGTGGCCTTGCCTAAAGCTAGCCCACTAGTGACAATATCAACAGTGGCCTTGCCTAAAGCTATAGCCCACTAATGACAATATCAACAGTGGGCTTGCCTACAGCTAGTGGGATTAGCATGAGTGTGCTAGCTTCCAGCTGTCTGACTATTTATCACATAAAAGGAAATGCTATACATATATATATATATATATATATATAAATACTATATGTGCAAAATGTTACTATCAATATCAATTGTGTGAACTATAAACCAGTGCAAAAAGCAACAATTATGGTATATTTTAGACATCAGTGGGCCCTACACAGACTTAACAGCTATAAAGTGGTCACAATGTTCAGGTGAAGTGTATAAGTGATCACTATAATTGCTCTCGTGATTAATCAATTTTCAATGTTTCATGCAGAGAAAATGTTCCCTCTTTAGGTTGTGACTTTCCCTCAAAATTATAATTTAATATTTCTTCTCACAGCAGGGGTCAGTGACTCATTATTTCATTTTGTAATTTGTCATGAGGGGAAAAGCATTGCGGCAAAATACATAGCATTGCCTTCTTGTGAAACAGACAGCTTTCCCTATGGCTGACTCAAAAGCACATCCTGTATTCCACTGCCTTTCTACGTTTCCCATGAATGGATTTAATGGCATAAGACTGGTGTAAGACCACACAAATGAACTACATCCATGTACTGTAGAGTCTACAGACTTAATGTACTCTCCCTGGCAGTGAATCCAGAATTGGCAGTTGACACTGACTCAGCTGGTGGACTCATAACAAAGGTCTTCAGTTTCTTATGACGCAAACATGCAGCCACACTGTCATGCTAGCGCTTGAGCTATGCATAGATGGTGTGCTCTCTTGTACGTTGTATTCAGTTGAGTAATGATTGGTGTATAGCCTCAAAGAAATATCTTTATCCCTCTGCCACTGTTTCTCTCTCTCTCGCACACACGCACACAAACACGCACGCACTCCTTTTGTGTGGCACACACGCAGCCACCTGGCTTTGTTGTGTCCATTATTGTGATGATTTACTATCGGCATGATGGAATGTCTGCTGCTATTTGAAGTGTTTGTTATTGAATGTCTGTCTGTTATTAAACCTTTGTTCAAAACTTCCTCCACTGGTATCTTTCATATACTACATATATGGATAGATGACTTTTGTTTGACAACAGGGTGGAAAGAAAAAAGCAAAACAATTTCTCTTGGGATTTACAGCCATAATTAGAATGGCACTCACACATCCAACATAAGATTAAAACAAACTCAGTTCCGCTTTTCTTCTGACGTCACTGTGCTTACTTCAAGTCATGTCTGATTGGATGGTTTAGGCTACACTATTATTGGCTCAGTGTTTCAAGAGTAATGCTGAATATGGTTTGTTATTTCTTTAATTACACATTGGCATAGTGAAGATGTGTCTCATATCTTTCATCTGGCAACTATGGCACTCCTGCCTTCATTGGTTCTGGGAAAGCAATCTTTAGCTGACCCATTTTCCACCCCTCCTCTCTCTCTCTCTCTCTCTCTCTCTCTCTCTCTCTCTCTCACTCTCTCTCTCTCTCTTATGCGCACAAACACACACACACACACACATACATACATACATACTACAAATTCACTCACAAAAAATGGCGATGACACACACTGCTTTCAAGTGCAGTGCCAATCTCCACCTGGTCCTGCCCAGGGTCCTGTTCAGGGAAGGAGGGCAGACGCCAGGCTGAGGCAGACTGTGCAACAACATGGTGTAAATATATCATGCTTTGGTAAGATGACACTTCTCTCTTCACACACATGACTCTACAGGGCCACATCCAAACCCCAACCCCACAACAACATACCCGAGACTGTGTAACATGTCTGAGACTAGTAGAGCATTTTCAAATGCTCAATAACTACTTATTCTGGTTGAAATCGTTCTTTTGGGCTACTGAATTCTGTTTCTATTGTAAACTATCAATATCTTGTTAAAAGTTATATTTTACAGACTATCAGAGAGATTACACAGGCTTGCAAATCAATAGTTTAGCTGAGATACTGTAATTAGTGCTCTTGCCAGATTAGTCGTATGTTGTGTGAGTCCATATTATACCTGTACTTCAAAGATGTGCCGTGTATTGTTAGCTTAATAATTTTAAAAATATGTTGCATAACCTCAAAATGTAGAATCTTAACCTCCAAACCTATCAAGTATTAGTTTCAACATATGATGAATCACCTTACTGATTACTTGTTGCCCAACAATCCACCAGCCATCCACCCTCCATCAACTGTTCCTTGTAGAGACCTTAAATATGATGCTTCTAAGAAGCCACTGAGACACACGCGAGCAGAAGTACACACACACACACACACACACACACACACACACACACACACACAGTAGCATACAACACAAGAAGTCCTGCCTTATTAAAATCTTGGAAAATGGTCAAAGGTTGTTAAAAGTGGTCTCCCCTACTTGGTGACTCAGTGAATGTAACAAACAGTTAGTTGGCATGTCACACGTTATCTGAGATCAGCTTCATTTGACTGGTTTAACTAAGTTGCTTTAATTTTGCAATTTTCATTCAGTACAACAATCCATCTAAAAACCTTCTAAAACCATCTAAACTATATTTTTTATCTAAAGCATACATTAAACAAAATGAGAACAAAGAACATACTTATGATCATGTTTAGGTACATATGTTTTATATCAAGATGGGTATATGAAAAAACAGAAAAATGGAACAAGAAAGAAAAAGGAAACAAAATTGAAAATAAGCCTTTTAATGAACATGTGCATGTGTGCATGTGAACATGAATGTGTCTGTGGTTTGCGCAAATATCATATTTTTTTGTGTTCTCCTCCTGATTCATTCCAAGTCTTCATTCATAAATATCCTTACTAACTTCCCACAAACACACACGTGCGCGCACACATCCACACACACACAAACACACACACACACACACAACATAGTAGTTAGGCTACTTCACACATTGTTAATTTGCCAAAGTAGTTGGAGGGGTATTAATGTTGCCAGAAATGTGTTGGACAGATAAGCCTAGTTCACATTAGTCATAAAACTGTGTTTACTGTTGTATGTTTTGCTTTTTTAAAAATTATTCTTCTGGCATTGCTGCGTCATTGGATAGCCACTTTCCCACACTCATTAAATCAACATTTACTGTGTGTTGATTTTAAAGTAGCAAGGGCAGCAACTCTCCACCTGTTACTGTTCCACTTACAATAGGGGAACAATGATGCAACAGCCATATATTATCCTGGGTTATAAAACTGCCCTTCACTGTGATTATGCAACAACATGTGGTATGCATACTATTTTCATTAATAGACATACAGGAAATGTACTTGCAGTACACTAGTAATTGATTCAGTCATGCAGCCAGAAATAAGTAACACTGTCTGTGAAATAGGGCTTTCACTAGTGTAAAGTGTTTATTAGAGAGGTTAGATTGGGAAGTCATGTGAGATGCAGGACTAGAGAAAAGTGTTTTACTGGACTCTGCACTTGACCTTTAGGTGCTGCGACGATAAGGAGATGGAGGGGCCTGGAGGTGGGGAATGCCTGGCCTTGGGGAGAATCTGGCAGGAATGGACGGGAAGAAAGGAAGGCAATGAGAAGAAGAGAAGAGATTCAGGGGGCATAAAGTTATGAGAGATGGGGATGTGGAGGTGTATTGTAGCAGGAAAAAGATAGAGAAGGTTAGCAAGCAACAGGGTAGGACCAGTTTTGCCACAAGAGAGACAGGGTCAGATAAATGATGAGGAGAAAGGGATGAGGAGGTGATAAGGAAAATTCAGGGTCTTGAGAAGATGCCCTCAGACTGACTGTCCAACGAGGAGAACATTAAGCAGAGCTGGTGTTTGGGCAATAGAGAAGATGAGAAGTGTAAAAAGGGACATGATGAGAGGGGTAGAGAGAGAGAGAGAGACAGATCTAAGAGGACTTGCAAGAGTTTATGGAAGATTGAAACAAGGGGCTCCAGGGATATAGAAAGTGCAGAAAAAACATGTTATTTTTTGTTGTTTTCTTCTTTGGTGTTACCATTAAGATACCTGATTCTGAAATGCCTACATTCCTAAAGACTTTGGTGTGCTTTCTCTAAGTTTTGGGGCTGAGGTGGTACACTGACACTTTAGGATTGGACCATAAATCCACATCAGAACCAATGTACCAAGATCTGACTACAATGTCTACAAAGTCTTGAAGTACAGTACATGCATGGCTACCATGCTTACATGGTAGCCATTATCATTATAATTTTCCAATCAAATAAAAATTGGATCATTCAAATTATTGACAAGTTTGTGTCATTGGGGATTAGCTTGTGTTCACTGCTCAGTAGCTGAATAATTAGGCTAAATGAGAGGCAAAGCCCATTAAATTTACTGCCACAACGGGGTGAGCTAATTCGCTATCAGTTATATTTCCATTGCAGCCAAGATCTGGCCTCATTAGGTTGTTTAGGCCATTGACAACAGCACATTGTTGCTTTGCCAAAGTAGTTAGAGGGGCATTAATGTTGCCAGAAATGTGTTGGACAGACAAGCCTAGAAATTGTATCAGTTGGATGCATCTACTTTTCTTTCTTTTTTTTTTCAAAACACCAACTCTAATGCCACGTTCCCAACAGCTATTAAACCTGTGTGGGAACAGAGCTACAGACAGCCAAAGCCCTCCTCAAATTCATCCTTGCTATGCTTCAATGCACCCACTCAACTCGTAACAGGTCAATGATTCCTTTCATCTGCATTGAAAGGGGAAAAGATTTTCCATGCCACACAGACACCCTAGAATGTGTTCCTTAAACTGAGCCAATGGAAGCATGTGAGTCACCCTGCTAGACCAATCTCACCTGCTGACATCGCCACTTCGCATCACAAGCTCACTTCTTAGGCACTCATAGGTCAGACCAAGCTAAGCTAGGTAAGGCATAATTGGGCTACACTGGCTGACAATGATTTAAAATATTGCTCCCTTTTTTCCCATAATAACAACAACAAAAGTCCTTTTAGCTGCAAGTAAATAAACCCTCTCTGCTTTCTCCTCATCTCTATTTTTTACCTACCACTTCTCTATCATAAAGATATTTCTAGAGTCATAGGAATACATCTGTTGTCAACATCCTGTGGCTCTGACCTTTGCACCCTTTACTATTAGTTGCTTGTAATGTTGGTGCACTAGCAAATTAGACTTATTCTACTGTTGCACTTAATATAAGTCAGTTTGGATAAGAGCTCTGATAGCTAAAGGCTTAAAATGCAAAATGTAATCTAAAAGTCCAGTTGCTACCAATGAGCATATTATTCTGAACTTGCCTGAATATTAACTAGCGATATTGTTGGATTAGGTTACACCTTTGGAAAAATAAGCCATTGTTAAAATATGGCAAACACTGTCCTGTCTCTATTCAATGCAGTGTTAGTTGTTCTGTTCGAGTCAGTAACGCTATAATTACAGAAATAACAAGCTAGCCTAGGCCAGACTGGGTTGGGCTGGGCAGACAGAGGTAAAAAAAAAAAAAAAACCTTCAGCCCCTCTGTTACATCCGCCCTGCAACATCATAGTCCCAGTGCCCTACATATGTCCAGTGCTCCGTGACACAAGAAGATTCAGTGGCACGTGGACACACTGGGACAGGACAGAAAGTCTTGCACTTAGAAAATACTTATTTAATCATTAATTATTCCTCTAATTATGCTTTCCTAAACCTTCTGGATACTTTCTTTTAACAGGCCACAGGCATAGGAGCCGCTTCCAATAGTGACTTAATGAGATCAACAGGCCAAAAGCTTGGTGACGACTGCACCATGGATGAAAAGGTAACAGTCAGTTTGTAAACTTAAGTTGGCGATCAGTGAAACAGCCTGTAAATATAGATACAGAGTGCTAAGTGTTCAAGATCGGCACATGTCCATACTATCAGGTAACTGACTTTGTACTTGTGGGGAACAACAGTTAAAAATAGACTCACACCCCGAGACCGTCAGCTCTGCCTGAGCTCATACTCAACTCCTACATCATAGGTCTATATAGTCAACCGCACGGCTATGAAAAGGGTACGTACATGCATGGCTGGAAATCCCCATTCACAAGCTAGACAACTGTTTTAATGCTTCAAGTGTTAATTATACCTTTGGGAATAATTGATTTATGTGTTTCAACTGTATGGTAAATCACTGGCAGACGTTTTGCTGGATCTAGTGAGCAATGACTTATCAATCTGCTCATTTATAGCTATTTGTGTTGAGAAAATAACTGCAGCTTGAGACAGCCTGTGTCATTATTTCAAGATGGCGTTTGAAACTACAAGTCCTTGTTCGAATCAATCTTCTTGCAAGTAGTTCACATACTTCAGTAACATCAGTTTTAGGATACATTGTTAGGTTTGTTTTATGGTTTGTAGTCATGAAGCAGCCTCTTGGATTGTGTGAACTAGGGTAAATCTACAGTCAAAATGAAATCTAACTGCATTTATGATTTCCTTTACCTAATCCTATAGGGGCTGACAGCTTTATGTCATGTTGTTTCTTAATGTCTGGGTAGATCAAACCCTGACTTATGCAATAATCAACCATACTGGAAGGCCAGGAGCCAACAAGATATAAATACAACAAAGATACATAGACAATCTGCATGACATCAACAAATCTAAATATGGGATCATTTTTCAGTGTACTTCTCGTCGCCCAAGAGAGTGGCTTAGTGGTCAAATAGGTGGATTAATTTGAGAGCCACAGGGATATGTCTTGGAATGTGTTTGAAAGTCTTGGAGCACTTATGGGATGTTTTTAACTGTCTTACAAATGAGTAAGTAAGCCTGTTGAGGAACACTTGGAGCTGTTACATAAACATGTTTATAAAATGTCATCACATGATTACTTAACTAAAAGATTAGGATTTTGTCATGCTTTTCACTCTTTCTTTTGGCAGCCTTGACATTGTGAAATTATGATGTTTGATATTAACTACCTGTGTTTGTCAAACAGACTCGGAATAGATGGGCTGTGTATTTCATAGTAAACATTGTTGGCGAGAGGGCTCAGCTGAGGTGCCCTTCACTGCAACAGGAATGTGACTAATGCAGGTCATGGGTGAAGATGTACTGGTATTTTTCCAGGGTATCTACCACCAGCTCTCCCCCTGCAATCTTGTGTAGCAGGTTGCGTATACCAGGGCCATCCCCTTCAACACTTCATATCACACTTCTACAAGCTGAGTTACGTACAAACACCCCGGGTATTACTCATCTGTTGTTGTGACTACATTGTAGTTACCACAGGTATAATATGGTAACTGCCCCAATTTAATGATACAGTTCCTAAAGAATTAGGATAAAAACACGTTCTCTATTACATAACTGAAATTGTTACTATGTACTGTATGTTGTGGGAATTATATCAATAATGATCTCGCACAAACTTTCACATTATTTTCCTCTGGTGTCATGGTGGTTTCTTAAATACTGGATACATTCTTACAGCTATGCGTGAGTTTGGTATTTTCAGATTCACCTCTGTTGAATACCTTCTATCTTCTCATAAAATAAGGTGAAACTCAACTGGAAAAGTGTTGGATCATACTCTTTATAATTGGTTATTACCTTTTTCAACGCAATTAAGGCCAACATACACATACTTTTCTCACTAAATAAGCTGAAACTGGATTGTTGAAAAAAACATTACTTGTTCCCATGGTATTACCACGTTCTTACCATGTCACACAATACAGTGTAGTTACTTGAACTGATGAGTAATACCAGAGATTTTGTTTCTAGTAGGCTAATAATTGAAATTCAATTCAGCTGTTTCTAAGTATTCATCTACTTAGTTACAGCTGTAATTACTTGGGAACTTACTATTTTTGCCATGTATTTACCTGGTAAATAACTAGTAATAGTGACAGTAAAAGGAAGGGTTACCAAAAATATTGCAAGAAGCATACAACCCACATCACACAGTTTCTACTGAACTTTCTTTCAATATGCTTTTTCTCTGGCACATTGTTTGACCTCTGAGTTGTACAAGGCAATGCACATCACCAGCAGCTGGCAACACAACCACTACTCACAGGTTTTTACACACAGCCTTAACACCCACCAAGTAACAATAACAGGAACTGGGTGTTGATCAGGTATGTCAAGAATCCTTTAAAAGCTACTGAAATAGATGCACCAAGCCATTAAAAAGGGGCACCTCCTGGCAGGAAGATAAACATGTCAAACAAAGTGACAGCTAGAGGGGGATAGTGGGCCTTGCTCCATCAAGCAGTTGAAGTTACATTCAAGCTCGAGTCCAGGATCAGTTTACCTGGCCAAAATCAAATCTCTAACCAGCTGAGAAACAAAATTAGCTTCAGATCAGAGATTATTTGACTGTCTGTCTTTTCCAGGTTTGCAGTTTACAGTAGTTGTGGGATCATGTATTTTTCATTCTCTTGTTGTAATTTCATTTTTTTGTTTATTTCGCTTTACTTCGCAGGTGCCGAATCTAAAACCACGAGGACATAGTTGAAGTCTGAAGAGGAAATGACAGCAGAAAAGGTCGGGGTAAACAATCAGCCACTGTCCACAGAGCCCTATGCGATTCGTCCCCAAGCCCAGCCTGAAGTTGCTGTTCTGGGGCTAGAGTCCCACTGCTGCCAGTCTCCCAGAGAACCAGACCTGGAAGTCCCTATGGATCCTTCACTCCTTCACAAAGATGGCCAGACAGAGTCACAACCGCCTCTCTCACACAGTCAAACTGGGGATTTAGACTCTTCTCTTTTGTATGATCCCACAGAAATGACATCACCTGCATACAAGAGACGAATAGAGATTGTATCAGATTTCTCAGACCATGCCAAAGAGTCTGTTTCCTTCATTGACAAAACCACAGGGCCCTTATCAACCATTTCCAACTGCCTCTCTCAGGAGACCATCACTGACTTGGACTGTTTGGGCTCGGTGGAGCCTTTGTCACCTAGCTGTGACTTGACGGGATGTTTTTCTCTTTGCTCAGAGCCTGCACCAACTGTGTTTGACTGCCACATGCAGGATAGTGATATCAGTGTTCATAACTATTTTGGCGCAACAGACTCTATATTACCTCTTTTTGACAAACCACCTCACCTCTCACATAGCCTTACTTCAACCCCTTCTGAAAGTCTCTCACGGCCCTCTGAAGCTTTCTATGTTGAACACGAATCGCCCCTCTCCAGTTCTCTTATACAGGATAGAAGTACTTCTCAACTTTTTAGGGCCATATCACCTATTTCAGACGGGATGGGACAATCTCTCACTGAGGCTATATCCCACCACAGCAGAAGCGTGACAGAAGACAATAAAGCCGCTGATCTATTTAGGTCTTTATCACATCTTTCAGATAGTTCAACAGAGATTGATACCGCCACAGAGCCGATGTCAGACCTTTATATCTTTGAGAGTGGGACACAGGACTTCATCCTGAATGCCCAGAATCCATTCTTAGATCCCCAGAAGATTAAATGTCCTGACTACCCGTCATCACAACCAGGGGATAAGGAGACAGACCTTGATCGTGACACACATGTCTTAATCCTCAGTCACCGCGATTCGGCAGAGATGGTGACACAATCTCACCACTGCTCCAGTGAGGAAGCCACAGTGGATTCAGAGTCAGAACTGGGCCAACACACAGCGCTAAGACCACCTGCTGTGGCTGCCTATGAGGGGGGCTTAATGTCAATAAGTGATGTGAGCCAAGGGAAAGCAGAGGTTAGTGGTTTAACCCCCCAAGCACGGCAAAGCGACAGCCCTAATGAGCTGTGGCTGGACGCATGCCAGTATCTGGCAGGTGAGGATAAAGGGAATGGGAATGATGGGATGCAGACTATTTTGGACAAGTCAGAGCATTCTATGATGGAGGGAGGGGTGTGGGCCACCAGTGACACTTCTTTTCCCCCAGGAGACACAAAGGTGTCGGGTTACCCCCCTGACGAGAGTGACGGGATTGGCTGGTCCAGCGGTGACATGGGAGGTTGGGGGCCACCTGTCGAGAGGTGGTCGTCAGTGGACAGCTGGGCGAGTGCACTTTCAGACTGGGCTGTGATCATCGCGGCTCCACCAGAAGACATCACAACTGCCTTCGCAGAGATAGGGGCAGAGATAGATGCTCTGACACAGGCACTTGCAGAGGCAGAGACTCATACAGACACACATACAGAGACACTGGATAAAACAGACAAACTAACAGAGACACTCGAAGAAGGACAAGGTCAGGAAAAGTCACAGGCAGAGTCAGAGGCCCAGGCACACCCACAATCGCGGAATCAGCCACCCATGGCCATCCAGGACCAGGCATTAGAGCCACAACCCATCCCAGAGAGCTCCATCCTCTCTGGGCAGAGCTGCTTCTCCAGCTCCCTTACAGAGCCAGCAGAGCTCTCTGCCTCACCCCAGCTCCACGGCAAAAGTGAAGACGCTTATATATCAACACCTACCGCACAAGGAGATAAGGAGCCTGGAGAGATCCGCAACACAGAGGCTGAGCGTTCTCCATGCCCCACAGACCCGTACTCGTCTCTGGGTTCATCCTGTGCTACGTTGGCCTCTCCTGGAGGATACAGCGTAGACATGACTGCAGTTGCCTTGATCCCTGGATCTACTTCCTCTACTGTGTTAGATGAAATGGCCGCAGATCTGTCCCACTTGGGGGGATATGTGGAGGCAGTGGAGACAGACATTTATATCAGCGATAAAGAAGATGCCATCATACTGAATATTACAGAGGATACAGATGAAGAGTTGGAGAGACAAAATGCCCCTGCACCGCTAAAAATTGAAGAGGTAAGATTCCTTATTACAGATGTTTATACTATATTGGTTATGATTTATTGTACCATATAATTTTGATAAGTGCTTGACAGGTTTAAGTATATGTTCCGCGTGATGTGATTATCATGACATATGAGTGGAATATTCACAACTGAAGGAAAGTGGGTATTGATTCAGAACAAAATTTAGGGGATGCTATGTTTTTTCTATGCATGTTGTTCTTTAACTCCCCCCACACCCCCATCCGAATACTCTCACACACAAACACACACACCACTTTCACTGTAGTGTGTTGCAGAGAGAGAGAGAGAGAGAGCAATGGAAAGATTCAACACTCCCCTTCACATCAATCATATGCTGGCCAACAAATAAACCAGTCACAGGCATACTGTGGAAAGAACATGGCCTGAGCATGAAGAAACATTCCTACCCCTGCCCTTCAGTGTTTTCATAACTACTGATACCCAGACAGGAGGTACACCACTCCTGAGACTGAAATACAAATGTCACCAGATTTGCTAGTCAGAATTATTGTTGCCCTGTCTGAGATTTGGAGCCAATAGTTTAGCACCCTAGGAATCAGGCCTGGATAAATCCTTTGGCTCAGATCTCAAAGACTGACAGCTGTGTGTGCTGGAGGAAATGGGAGTGCCTGGGAGAAAACTTCAGATGGACAGAAATGGCATCTAATAATAGCAGAGTGTTCGATGATAATAGCATGCATCCCTCGCGTGTCAGGATGGAGGGGTGAGGGGTGAGAGGAGAGCACAGCTGAGGACTGAAACTTGACTCTCTCTTGCTCTCTCTCTCTCTCTCTCATACATACATTTTAACACACCCAGCCCCAATGCATCCCCTTTAAAAAATCAGGAAGCCAATGGGTCCTGGGGCCTAGGAGACTGCTTTCGATTGGCTTAGGTGCACAAGGCGTAGTTGGAGCTCCTGTCTATAACAGTGGTAGTGTATTGTAGTGCATGCGGGCCATATGGACTGTGGGCTTGGAACTAGAAGCATGATGTTTCTCAAACTTCAGCTTTGTAGCTCTATAGAAAGGTATGTGTTGAACAGAAATATAAAAAAACAAAAACAATATGAGATGGCATGTTATTGTAACCTACCGCCTGCAACCGCTGCCTTAATAATGTAATAATAAGAATGTAATGAAGTAATTATTTGTTTACTGGCGATTATACTAATACCATTATTATAATAGTATTAGTTTATACTATTTTAAAGTCTCAGTCAAGTCTGACAGTCTTATACTCAAGTGCATGTGGATTCTTGTGTAAAAATATATGAACAAATTCTCTGTAAATTTTACAATTTCTTATAATTTAAAATAAAAAAAAAATCATTATTTTAATTATTTTTCCATTTTCATTATCAGCCCTTGAGAGATGGAGTGTGTAAAGTGACAGAAGAACACAGTGTCTCCCAGCCAGGGCTGGTGGCCAATAAGGGCGGTAACAGGAGTTATGGGCCAGCTCTGACCGTTTCAGGTTTCTCCAACTCCGAGGCTGAGACACGCGAGGTTGATAGTGAAGGTGCCGAAGGATCAGAACCGTCAACGGATCTTCAGTTCTTCAACACAGGCGCTCTGACAAATACACACGTGCCAGGTGTGGACACACAACCTGGCGTGCACACTAATGCCCCCACACACGTGTCGACTGACACTTCCCAAGACCTCGATGAACCCGGTCAGGGGGAGCCGCAGCAGGAGGGTCCTCGGTTTATTATGCCCTTAGCTCCGCTCAGTATTGGCTTCTCACTCTTCTGTCAGACAAGCAACACTTTGGAAGGAGACCAAGTCTGCGCCAAAAGGTTTCTCAATGACAACAGAGGCCACAGTTGTGCACACATACTACCCCATGTACTTTGGCCAACCTTTGAAGGGATTACTAACAAATCACCTTTGGAAGGCGACGAGGAGAAACAGTTGATTCATAAAAAGGAAAATACTATAAACTCTGCCGAGAAATCTTCACCAGATGAGCAAAAGGTAGAGCTGACTCTCCATTCTGACCAGTGTCCGAATACAGGGTCATCTAGTAATGAGTTGTATAGTGCTGACACTACAGAGTGCCTCCTCAGTGACAGAAATACTAATACAATTACTCAGGAGATCAGTGACCTCAGTAGAGAACTATCAAACTTGGTCATTATCCCTGGAGATCATTTCCTCATCTCAGAGAAGGACCGGATAGCATACATCACTTTAGACCGAGACGACCCACTTGTTTCCAGGGCTACAAAACCAATTGCAACAGGACTACGATCTGACCCGGCAACCGAATCAGATCAGAAAAAAGACTCAAAGATGCCTCACAAAACTCACAAGGGCACCTCAGAGTGCAAAACACGCTCCAAAAAGGACAAGTCAGTTGGTTATCATCATGCTGCACAGGCTTCCAAGAAGCAAGAGAATTTACCTCACCATGTCCCAGTTCAGCTGGCCTCCAAAATACAAGACACTCATCCACTTATGGGAGGAACTCATACCAAACAGGATTCCCTGGCTGGACTTGAAGACAAAGGGGCTGAATCGGTGACTATGATCAAGACTATAGTGGTGACTGAGAAGGTAAACACTAAGCCACATGGCAAAAAGAAGAAAAAGACACACACACAGAATGCCACAGCAGTGAAGAGCGAGGTGGAGCCATTGGTTGAAGTAGAGGATGGAGCTGCAAAAGGGACTGCAAAAGGGAGGATCGATGTCTTTGAGGCCAAGCTGGGCGCTAAGGTGGGGAAAGCTAAAGATAAGCCCATGGGTTTTCCAAGTAACAAGGACAGTGTTCAGTCGGATAGCGCTGAGAAAAGGGCCCAGCAACCTGAGACTAAAACGTCCCAGGGAGCTGAGCCTCCGCATAGCGTAGACCAAAAAGACCACCAGCCAACCGGCTCGACCAGTCGACTGAATGATGATGTCATTAAAAGGCGACGCCTGTCAGAGGACAAGTTTGGGAAAATTGTCAGCGCTTTGGAATCTAAACTAACGAAGCCGGAAGTTTCTGTCCAGGCAAAGAGAGAGGAGCCCAAGGTAGATGTGGGAGCGACTCGTAAGAAGGCGTACAGTGAAGTGGTCAAACAGAAAACACACACACCTAAGGAAGGTAATGGATGTGTCTGTCATTCTATAAGCAGTGTTTCATAATACATTATCACCTGGCTGCATCCTGTCCCTCAATTCAAACTTACAATGAAAAAGTGCATTTAAATCCTAAGCAACGTTTTTGGATTCAGGTTTTCAAGAAATGTACAAGTTATATCAACCACTAGGCCGTAATGTCCTGTCACTCCAGCGATGTACGACAGCATGTATACACACATTCTATACTCCATGATAAAAGTATACGATGTCGTCCCCAGACCCCAAGGTGGTGCAGCCTATCCAGGCAGTGTCAGTCAGTGAGGACCCCCAGAGCCTCTGTCTGTGGTGTCAGTTTACTGCCGTCTTCACCGACTACACCGTCACCTGGAGCAGGGAGGGCGCCATCCTGGCTGAGATCAAGAGAAGGTATTTAGTTTTGCTTGTATGTTCACTGTGTATGTTTTTTTCAAAACGTTATTACTCATCCTTACACCGTGCTTTCACATAACTCACCCTAATCCCCCAAAGCTCACCTCAGTCCCCTAAGCATCCCACTGACTTACCACATAACCATCATCTTAGTAATGGTGCGGTTTTTGAAATATGAATATGCCTACAGTGATGTGAGGCGGGATTATCTTTGACACTACTTGGCGCTGCTCTCCTCCAGTCCAAGTGATGGTGTTATAATCTATTTTGGCAGACATTAGGCCTGAGACGTCAGAACCATAAAGGAGAGGATGACTAAGCAATGACTTTTAGTAGGAGGAGGACACTTCTGTTATGTAATACTTCCTTCACATTTTGTCTCCTAAATAATCTGTATATTTCTTGTTTGGACAACAGTCAGCTGTTGCTATTGTGTAACATTATCTACCTTCACTTACATAACAAACAGCATGCATCTGACATGCTTTCTCAGGGATAAAAACAACCAAAACAGTAAAAGATCGGCCCACACAAGACACAACACATATTTCTTCGGCGTAGAAATGAGCTTGGTTGTATGTGTGCAATGTGCAAACATGATCAGGCAGACATTAGACTCAGACTTGACAAAATTCACCCCATTATTTTCAGATCTAATGACAGAAGGATAATACAGAGGTTTAAATGGTGCTTTCCGTGACCCTGCACTTCTCTCTCTTAAGTGCAGGGGATGAGAGCAGAGTGTCACTGACCATCTCTAAGGCTTCTAACAAAGACTTGGGCAAGTACCAGTGTCGCCTCAGCAGCTCACATGGATCAGTCAACCTGGACTACCTGCTGACTTATGAGGGTAAGACAACACTGCCATCTAGCCGTAAAAAATAAGCACAGTACATGGACGTGGCAAATGTACTGTACAGTTTAAAAAAAAAATTTTCTACAACTTGGATGTGAGGTAGTTTATAAAAGACACCCTCTTTATGACTCTTCAACTCTTTTACAGTGCTCAGCGAGATTGTCATCCCTGCATCTCCAAAGAACATCCACCGTAAGTTGTGATCTAACAGCGAGTTGAAGGTTTATTGCATTACATATTGCTGTTGTCAGGTGAAACACCTTGTATGTCTAAAATGCCAATCTTATTGGTTTGTAACTCAAATGTTGTAGAATTTTCTCAACTAATAGAGGAGCATGTAATCCATCAATTGTGAATGTCAAACCATAGGATTGAAGATGCTTTCTAACTCTTCTTTCACACCTTAATTTGTTTTATTTTGCAGGGTGTAGTACCCTGTTTATGTTTGAATAAAAGGCTGACAGATGATATATTCTCTATGTCTCTTTCCCCTTTTCTCTCTCCGTTACAGCTGCCCCTGCAGAGGAGGTGGTAGGTGATGAGGAGGATGTCCACTGTTCGAAGCTGATGTTCAGAGACGATTTCCTCTCCGACCAGTACTTCGGAGAGAACCAGCCTGCCAGCATCATCATCGAAAAGGTCCACTTCGGTGAGGGGATGCACCGTCGGGCCTTCCGGACCAAGCTGCAGGCAGGGCTGGTGCCGCTCTTAATGCCTGGACACTCCTGTGTGCTCAAGGTGCACAACTCCATCAGCTACGGGACCAAGACCAACGACGAGCTAGTGCAGAAGAACTTTAACCTGGCTGTGGAGGTACGAACGTCACAGGACTCTCATGTCAGCCGCCACAGTCCTGCATCAGCTGCTGTAGCTCACTGGGTAGCCCAATAACACTACCAGGGTTCATGATTCAGTTCCCACTGGATGAACACGTGCTAAAACACTGTATGTACTCATGGTACTGTATGGCACTATGGATAGATCAGTGGTTCTTAATATTTTTGACTTGAGACCCCTTAAAACAAAGTGATGCCTACTGGCGACCCCCTGTCACAGGCTGCATAGCAGAGTGGTGAACACATCCAAAGAATGACTTTCTCTTTTCAGGTTGTTTTATTTGATTTAAAGGAGAGGGGACGCTGAAAACTATTCAGTATTTCACAAGAAAAAAGCACAAATTAGAGAACAAAATAGACATGACAGACACAATAGATCATAAAAGAGTCTTCTTGTCATCTTGTGACCTCCCAAGATTATATAGAGCCCCCCTGCGGGGTCCAACCCCCAGTTTAAGAACAACTGGAATAGATGACCAGATCAACCAAATGATATGATTTGTTAAGTTACATTATCAACTAAAAATAAAGGTGTTTTGTCAGTGGAGAGGTCCCATATGACTAGTCAACAAGAGCTGCCTTTTCTGTACATATATTATCACCATCTGCAGTGAGCTTCTGATACTAAAAGAAACTGCACTGTATTTGACTTTTTGCTCTGTAGGAGTGCCACGTCCAGAACACAGCAAGAGAGTATATCAAGGCCTACAATGCTGTGGCCCAGTCTGCTGAAGCCTTTGGAGACGTCCCAGAGTGAGTCACACACTGTACTGTTGTCACCTGTATATTATTTTAACATAGTATGACTTTTATAGACCAAGCCTGTCTCCTTCATGCCTCCACTAGGATCATTCCCATCTACCTGGTTCACCGTCCATCCAGTGACATCCCCTATGCCACGCTGGAGGAGGAGCTGATTGGTGACTTTGTGAAGTATTCGGTCAGGGACGGCAAAGAGATCAACCTGATGAGACGTGACTCGGAGGCAGGACAGAAATGTTGTGCCTTCCAGCACTGGGTCTACCATAAGACTGATGGCAACCTGCTGGTTACTGACATGCAAGGTTGGGGAAAAAGAGATTATATTTGGATGTGCATGCAAATATACTAACTCAAAATGCAAAAATACACGAATCTATTACAAACACAAATGCAAATTGTTGCGTTCATATGTATCACTAATTGTATTAATCACTGCTGTCCTGTGAAAACCTTGTAACTCCGATTTTGATTTGATTTTCCCTTCAATCGAAGGATTAGATGGTTCCTCTATGAGTTGAGAAATTCTCAGTTGGATAAAGTAAAAAAAAAATCATGGTTGTCAATCTTAACACAAGGCTTTTTTTCTTGCTGAAAGGTCAATGTTTTGGAGATATGAGGTTTTCCCCCGACAGCAACATTATATTTTATTACAGTTTAGAGATCTAAATATCAATCTGATTGATGTGGTTTTCAGGAGTGGGCATGAAGCTTACCGATGTTGGAATAGCCACCTGTAAGAAAGGGTGAGTATATTTTGGAAGAGTAATGTGCAGAAATGATGGAAAAAATCCCAAGGCAAATGATGGATGCATTTTGTTGCCTAAATAGTGAAGCTTGAAGTGTCTACAACATTGTTGTGTTTTTCCAGATATAAGGGCTTCCGGGGAAACTGTGCCACCTCATTCATTGACCAGTTCAAAGCCCTGCACCAGTGCAACAAGTACTGTGAGATCCTGGGCCTCACATCCTTGCAGCCCAAACCCAAGAAGCCTGTCTCTGCCCCGAAGCCTAAGCCCCAGCCTTCTGCCACACCCAAGAAAAAGACATTTGGGCCCACTGTAAAGGGCAAGTCGTGATAGGATGAGAGTCTTGGACTAAGGGCATTATTATTAATTGAAATGATGGGTAAGCTGTTTCATAAATGTGCTTCCCTTGCGTTATGACTCCTTGGACTTGGACCTCACCATGGGGATTTTGGCTTGATGAAGAGGATTTACCAAATCAGCAAGGCGTCGAAAGACAAGGAGACATCGGGCTGTAGCAAGGAGAGAGGATGGAGGATATTCTGTTTTCTCTGTCTCATTTTTGACTTTTGACTCTGCGGTGAGTTATCATTACACAACCAGTGGCTTGTTTCAAAAGAGTTTGTTTCATTTCATGTGGCTGCATGTTGGGAAACATTTGGGAGACATTTAAACAAAGATTTCACCATAGATGGTTTTTGTATGATAGTTTTTGCTATCTATAATCTAGAAGAGGAAACATTATTTCCTTAGTTTTGGAAAAACTGTGACAGTTAAAAAACTTGAAAATGTTAATGTAGTTTGTCTGTCTACAGTGTTGAACTGTAATGTCTTAGATTGCTTAGTTCATGAGGTGCAATGATTTTTACAGATCAATGCGGTGTTTTTCCTCTGTTTTTGTACTTCAGTGATCCTTTTCAAATTATCTTTACTTTACTTTGATAAGAGAAAATGTCTTTAATATAGCTTGTATGATAAAATACACAGCAGAGGAGATATTTTGTTTTGGGTTCCATTATATGAGTGAAACAATATGGGTAATACTGCATTTTTGTGTGTCTTAGTTTGTTGCGAGGCAACAAAGATGTCTTTGATGATATTTCAGATAAACTGTATTTAATGAATGTATATTCTGATGAATACTTCTTTTTGTTCACTTAGTAAAGCTACTGATTCATGATGAGCCCATATTTTCTAGCTTGTCCTGTTCTGGCAACAACATAGAAATATTCTATGTACATACAGCACATTTGAAGTATCCCGTTGTTTGTATTCACTGAAAAATGTGATTGGATTTGGAACAATTCCAATCATCACATATATACTGATTTTAAATCTGACATAATTTCAAGGATGTTTACTTCACATGTTGAGCTCAAATCTGCCCTGAATTTTCAAAGTGTAAGACATGTAAAGCTGCACCCTCAAGACGCACCCCATGCCCCTGCTCACCTGACATCCAGAGCCAAAAATGTCCATACGCAGACTATATAATCGCAGCATGTCAGCTATTCCACTGCTGTCTCGAACTGTCTCTATAAAATAAGATATCATCTCTCTGGATTATTCACACTCCTGCCTTTTAAATCCCTGACCCACATCTCTGGCACCACTCTCACATCGGGGTTGTGGCCGGTATGTACACATGCAGTAGTGTTATTAAAGAGTTGTTGCCGGCTGAAACATGCTTTGTGATTTCTGATCACGAAATAAGACCAGCTCACGTTTCCTGTAATGGGACCTTTAACCTACAGGGTGAGATTGGGGTGGGGGGGTGGGGGGGGGGGGTATTGCTACATGAGTTGGCTTGTGAAAGAGGTAAGAGAGTGCTTGTTTGCGTCTGTGTCTGTCTGAATGTCTGTGTGTCTTTGTGAGTGGGTGTGGAGGCCAGGTATGAAATGTGACCAGTATGTGTTTATTAATGAGATTTTATTTTTCACCGTATTTTCATTGTATAGCAGTAAAGATATGACATTTGCAACACAGTATTTACTCTTTATTTCTTGAATTTGCACTGACTTACAGAAGACCAATCATAAAGCATCCTATAGTATTATAATTGTTTCGATTAGATTACTCAGGCTGTTGAAAAGGCTTGAATGATGACAACAGAACAAATGGAAACAGCATGAAGATACAATATGTCTGCCCAGGGAAAACCTGAAACGACAATCTATTCTTGTCCGTAAAGGTCACAATGTGGGAGAATTACTCTAGCACCAAATTAGCACCTCGAATGCAGAGGTAAGTGGGTCACACTCTGAGGCTCAGCCCAAGATCACATATGATGTATCAACATACTGTGCAGTATGTCTATTTCCATCTCTACTGCTCCCTGCATGGGGCCATTCATCCCATAGGCTGTAAGCCATATCAGCACATAGGAGCAAATAAGTTAGACATCTGGTTACATTCTTTAGGCTTTATGTATAAACCCCCCGCCCCCCCCCAAAAAGAAAACGGTTTTAATATTATTTCATGTGTCATTAATTTTAATTCATAACATCACTGGCATGTGACATTAAAACATTCAAATCAAAAGCGTTCAGACGCACCAGAACTAAAAGTGCCATATACAAGGTAACACAATTTTGCCACAGAAAACCCAGGTTTCTCGATGCCGCACTCCGACCAGGAGGAATTGTAGATTTGAATCTCTGCAGGTCAAGCTGAGGTTCTCTTCTCACCATAGCTATTTAGTGTGATAATGGCGTTTGATATACAGGACACAAACACCATTGTCACACTCCACAGCTCTAGAAGACCGGGTTTAGACGGACGGACGGACGGATGGGCCGATGATTGTTCATATGAAATGAAGGATGGAAGACCTGGTAAAATAATGAGAAAAGGGAATTAAGTGATGCATGGAATGAGTACAGAGAATTGAAGAGAGAGAGAGAGAGAGAGAGAGAGAGAGAGCGAGAGAGAGAGAGAGAGAGAGAGAGAGAGAGAGAGAATGATCAGTTACAAATGTTGACTATCTTTTAAGCAGCTGAGTTTGCTGTCTGGTATTTCAGAGTCAGGCTGTGAAAAACAGGACAGATAGTTCATGATTGCTAGCTGAAATCATACAAGGCCATGGTGCAAGATTCTCCCTATAGGCCCGCCTACGCAAAGATCTTTACTTTTGGTCCCATGAACGTATAAAAAAAAACACTGAAAAACAATAGAAAACCAGAGAAAAAATAAACACTGAAGCCAAGCTGAACTAACCAACGTTGAGTAAATATACAGGCTTATCCCCAGTGTAGTCATGTCTTTTTCTGCTGATTGTGGGGATAATTGCAGCTGTGTGTGTGTGTGTGTGTGTGTGTGTGTGTGTGTGTGTGTGTGTGTGTGAGAGAGAGTAGGACAGAGTAAGAGAGAGAGAGAGAGAGAGAGAGAAAGAGAACACGTGTGTGGTCGCCTATTGATTCTCTGGCAATATTGCCTCAGTTTTTCTAAAATGTAGTTGGAAAACAGAACTATAATCCGGACTACTATATGCTCGACTGAATCCATTTCAACCATATTATATGACATAATGATAATTCATGTAATAGTTCATGAATTATTCATGATATCCTAAAAAAACCCAACAACTGTGATTTCAGAGTGTTGTTCAGAGGATTTAGACCT
Source organism: Centroberyx affinis (assembly GCF_046629955.1). Classification (NCBI taxonomy): domain Eukaryota; kingdom Metazoa; phylum Chordata; class Actinopteri; order Beryciformes; family Berycidae; genus Centroberyx; species Centroberyx affinis. Next base: position 53,587 of record NW_027280178.1, on the reverse strand, counting down.
ATGGAAGCACAAGAACCAACTCACCACAGGATTTTAAAGTGGATACCTGGATCCTCTTTCCCCATTCATTCTTTGATACCCATCGGTCACTTTCCTGCTCTCCTTCTCCCAGCTGCTCTCTTTTCTCTGCTCCTTCCCTCTCTGCCCCGAGGTATCTTTGTCTCCACGTCTTTCCTTGCCATACAGTTTAAGTCCAGTAGCGTGTCCGGAGCTAGGTTCATGAGGGTCTGGTGATCCGTGGTGCAATTGGGTTTGGTGCTGTCCCGTCCAGGCCCTTTATGTAGACAGAGGGGGGTTTGGACAAACAGCCAGTTCCCCATCAGTGATAAGCTACAGGGGAAGTATTGATCGACCCTGACCAGAGGTAGAGGGTGGAGGAGAAGGGGGGCATCAAAAAACTGCCCTGGTGTGGCAACAGGGCCGACATACCAGGGTTTCTAAGTCACTGTGAGCCGAATGCAACACACTATATGCTGGAGGTGATGGTTCACCACAGAGGAACGAACTGGAGAGTATATGATCAGATATTGACTTTGGTGGAGTTGACAGGGCCAAAATGTCTGCTAGGCGCACAACTACCAGGCACAGTAATGAAGCTAAATCCAGCACTTGTAAAGGAAAACATTTTTGTCAATTGTTAATCCTCACTGTCCAAATCTGTAGGAGAGGATGTTAAAGAAAAGTAGAAGGCCTTTTTTCTCCATTGTCAAAATCCAATCACTACCATCATGTATGACTATGATATTTCTCTCCACCCAAAACTTTTCACATATGCAATATAAGTCCCTCTTTCTTTTTTTGATATATTTTCCCACAGTATTTTTCAGATGCCATGTCCCCAAGGATCCACTGTGACTGTCCAGCTTCATGCTAAAAGCTGACAAACAGGGCAGATCATAACATATAGCCTCCATATCACTCTTTTTGGCTAAAATCATTTCCCAGAAGTCTGATAGTGTCACTTTTCTCAATCCTCACCCTCTGCAACCCCATCCTGTCTACTGCCTTTTTACCCTGCCTTAGTAAATTGTACTGGGTAAATTATATTATAAGCTACTACATACATGTTTGTCTGTGAAGGGCTGGACAAGAGCCAAGTTTTAAGTACCTCAAGTCTTATGTAGCTTGAGTTAATGTGATTTTATTTATGGGTATTGTAGATGAAAAACTGTCCCTCTCTTTTAACATGTACGAAGAAGAACAGTATTAGAGTAGTGAATGTTTTCAACTTCATCATCCTCCCCTGGTCTGCCCAAGCTCAAATTACCTGTCAGGGTTTCGGTCAGGTCAATGCTCTGACGTAACCATAGAAACCAGAGGTCTGTGAGAGACTGACAGACTGTAAATAGCCCTGATTACTACTTACTTACTTACTTACTTACTTACTAGAACCGTCTTATCTTTCATAGGAAAGCAACGCTCTGTGTTTGTACTTTGCTGTTTCATTCTTTAACACATATGCACAAAAAAAACAATTCTTAACATTGGAACAAGATTTAAGTCCATTTATATGTAGCAGGTCAGTTACAGTAGCAGGTCACAGACGCAGGTTTATTCTCACATGCATTTTGTGACATTTTTTCAATCAGTTGGAGTGTTGTAGTAGGTGGAACTAGAGAGGAGTTGGCTCTTGGTTTGTTTGTGACCAGATCGAGGGTAAGGGGGCTTGATAAAATGTCCCCATACTGGCAGGGCGGCTTTTATTTGCTTGTCCTTGGAGCTGATAACTCCTAGATTGCCTGTGTGAATGAACTGAGGTCCCTTCACCACACCACGTGCACGGAGAGAGAGAGAGAGAGAGAGAGAGAGAGAGTAATGCAAGCCCCATTACTTCCTCAAGACTCAATAACAGGTGCCGAGTCAAAATATAACAAGTTAGTTACACTTTTGCTCTGAAAGGTGATTCTGCATTCCACTAGTGCTTTTGTCAAGTGTTTGGACGCAAGGAAAATGTGCCAAGAGATTGGCCTTCAAGAACTCTATCTAATGTGGATGAATGAAAACCATATATTTCTCTGCATTGTAAGGACTAACAGGGCCAAGAGCAGCACCTGTCCATCCGGGATCATTTATTCAAAGACCTTGTGTCCTCGCGTCAAAGGTTACCAGGCCCGAGCAAAAACTATTGATATTCACATCTTTAAAACTGTAGGACTATTCATCTACCATACATAAATTCAGATCATGACAATACTTAAGTGAATTTTAAGTAACTCAACAAATCAAAATGAAACAAAACAAAATATTTCAAAGCGACAGCACTGATTAAAGGATCACTGGTCAGTTGCCTCATATAGGTCTCACTGAATTGACAGGCTATACTAATTCTAGATCAGATCTTTGTGACTACAGGATCAAATAAATTCAATTCAAGTCAAAAGACTGGTCATCAACTGGGGGCAGATCAGCAATTTGGTGTATTGATAACTCTGTCCTATGGTAGAATATTGCAAATGTAAACTGTTTTTTATTTTAGGAAAGAGTCCATGTTTTTTAAAGTCTGAGCATATAAAGAGACATTATGGCTATAGAAGACTATTAGACAACCCGTTTTCATCTTGTTTTTTGTATCTGTATCATGTTTTCATGGATCTTTCAACACAACTGAATGAGAGGAAAAGTCCAGAAGTCCAAAAATAAATAAATAAACACAGTCTGAGAAGTTCCATTTTTATTTGACTGAAGTTAAACGAACCACAAAGAGTTGCAGAGAGTGGTGGAATCTTTAACAAAAGTGATATTTCCCGCCATTAATAAAAAAGAAAACCCCCTAAAAAAGAAGCACAAATCTATACTGAGTCATCTTGGGTGTGGGGGTGGGAGGGGGGGGGGTCACAGAAGGGAAGCAATACAAGGGAAGAGGAGGAGAGAAAGAGACAAAAAAAAGAGAAATAGAACAGAGAATACTAAAAGGTGTGAAGTGTCAGCTTCACATCTGTCAACTCTTTCTACCTTAGCAGCAGCCCAGATTTACAGACTATTTATATTGCACCAGGTAAGTGCTCTGAATGGAAAACAACAGAATCACATTCGAGTTAATGATAAAAGACATACAACAGGCGACATGACCTCAGAGTGATCTATAAAGTGCCCTTTAGGTTCAATGGTGTTAGAAAAAGGAGAGAGAGAAATAAAACATAAAAAAGAAAACATTTTTCCTTTGTAAGAAACGTGCTGCTTTATATTCAGTGGCAATCACAGCTTTTCTCTCAAACACACACACACACACACAGCTTCATTTTAGTGTTGTTGATCATTAATACTTCTGTTAGATGTAATACATACATATATTTATATATCATGAAAGAATTTAAAATGTGTTTTCCAAGAACAATTTACAGCATTATGAACAGGGATAGGCATGAGAATATGAATATAATCATTGTGACGCAAACATCCCAAAGAAACTATCCCCATTTAGTTTTCCCGTCCCAAACCTTGAGACCAAGAGGGAGATTACACTTCCAATCACTATGTAGTCAAAGCAAACACAAGATACAATTTCATGCCGCTTCCATAGCACTACGATAAAAAACATTTTATTCAACGTATTTTCTATCACCGTAACAAATGATATGGATTAATCATTTCCCAAATTAGCCAGATTTACACTTCACACACCATGTCATATAGTATTGTCAAAATAGTAAACAACATTGTTCATCAGTACAAATACGTTTAGAGTATTTTCCTGTAAAAATTATACCAATGATTAAAAAAAAAACAAAAAAAACAAAAAAAAACCAACAAAAAAACGACGACCCTCCTGTTCCTTTTTGACTGGCAAAAGAAGACTATAAAACCATCTTTGGGGACGACTTCCTCCCCCGTCCTCCATTCTATCCCAGTGGATAAAAAATTATTCTACAAAAGGCTGCAGTGGCGATAACTGATCACACAACAGAGATGAGGCTCTATAGACCATTTTTCTGATCGTGTGACGTGTCTGGAGGCGCACCGGGAACAGTGTGGATACACAAAACACTGTCATGCTTGCAATGTTTTCTTGCAGTATCATAAAGACTGTCTGAAGTCAGAGCTATTTTTTTTTAGTAAGGTTATTCTGTTCTTTTTGCTGTAAAAGAACAGCTTGGCACACTTTGTACATGCTGGACTTGTCCCCCTGTCGCTGGATAGGGAGCATGTCAGAAGCAAGCACACAAAAGCCATCAGCTATATCCTTATATCCTGATCATGGCCACTTAGTACATAATTGTACACATCTAAAAACGTATATGCCTTTCATTTGTCTTCAGCAGGTCACATCATCCGCCCAGTCAGTCAGCGCATACGGGACGGGTAATTTTACCTCGTTACTTAACATTAACTTGTTAAGCTAAACCTTGCGGTCCTTTGGTCCAAGTGACAGCACGTAGTGTAAAAGATCGTTTTTCTAAAGATACAGCTAGTTTGCGTGCCACGAATAGTCGTGTATGCTAATGGTGCTGCAGGCGCTTTCTGCCTCCAGTCGCAGGCGTGTGACGTCAGCTGTATTTAGAAGCAGAAAAATGGTCTATAGAAGGGTGTGGCCGATTTCCTGATCTGTGATTGGCTAGCATTCCTAAGGTAATCTGGTGTTAGTATAAGGATTTGAGAGAATTGTGATCATAGTGCCATTGCAGTTTGTTAGAGAAGTAGTGCATGTAGGAGCCAGATTAAGGCCATGCTAAGACCCTTACACAGAAGGGTGCTGAAATACTGTGCTATAGTGTACATAAAGGAGCTATTGAAATGCATTAGAGTGTTTTCCAGCACTGTAGATTTTCACAGGATAAGGGAAGAGGGGAAAGAAACGGCATATAGGGGGCCAGTTCTCATCATTCATCGTTCATGCCTGTGTACTAATAGAATTCAACATTCTATGGTGCAACTCTACCCCCTTTCCCCTTCCAAGCCCCGCCCTGCCCCAGCACCTTTAAGGAGTGACCTACCCACACAGAAAAGATAAAAGACGTAGGCATATTGGCTCGACAAGTCACTGTACAGTCTCAAACCACCATGATGTGGAGGTGGCTCACAGTCAGGCATACAGTACAACATGCTTGCACAGAACTGCTACGGCCACTGTAAAAACGGCAGTTTGTTTGACATCCCTGTGGCTTTTTTTTTTTTTTGTTAGAGTAGTTTGGATGCAGTCAGGGTTTTGCCGTTTAGTCGACCCCCTCAAAGCCCTGGGCGTTCTCCACGGCCATGAGGAGTTTCTCCCTCAGGTCCTCGAATGATTCATAGGTGGGCAGATCCAAGCGATTGAAACTGGGAAGGAAAAATGTTTCATCAGATATATTACAAAAAGATTGCAGAGCATCCTGTTTGAAAAAACAAAGATGAAAACATGCGTATGTGTGTGTATGTGTGTGTGTGTGTGTGTGTGTGTGTGTGCACATACCATGTGTGTGCTCTTGGCAACTTATCTGGTGTTCCCCACTGCTCAATTGTGAACAGCTGAGGCCCATTGGAGCCTAGGAGAGATAAGAGATGATGGACATGATGAAGATGATGAGATGATTATGAGATATTGGCTGTTAGACAAAAAATTTACCTCTGGGTTAATTTCGCATATTCAATCGCGTGACTTTTCAAAGGATGCACATTCACAAAGGGAGGGAGCGCCAACCCACCTGTGTGGTTCACCCATCACGTCTTATCATGGCAAAATCAACCTTGTTACAAATGAGCATTCTAACTGAGAGATTAATGGCGGAATATGGGAGGATGGAGAGCCTTTGGGTGATTATGGCAATTAGTGTAGTCTATTAAAAAATTAAAATTTTCATTTTTTGCCCCTTAAGACCCAAATTATTTCTAGATACATGAAACGTTTTTCTGTTTTTTTCCTCACAAAAAACATTCTATTATATATATAGATCTTTTGATATTTTATTCACATCCTACACATATATCTGCTGAATACTACAAAAGTACTCAATTCTTGCAACAGCAACACTGTTGACTCATTTTTTCTTGGAAAACAATTTCAGTGTTAAATGACGTTCAAGCAAACATTGCACTTGTTACAGTACAGCTGACATGATTTCATAGAACTCTGCAGAACCTATATAGTCTTGCCATGGAAACACAGATACGGGATTACTTTTTTAATGCAGTCATGTCTCGTGAAATTCCAATCCAATCCACCCTGGTACTATTATACAAGTGGCAAATAAAGGATACTTGGAACTTATTTGGTGGCTATACAGACCGTAGAGCTCGGCAAAGCCGTTCATGGGCACTCTGGATGTTCCCGTAACAAACTGGAGAAGCCGGATCCTCTTTTCAGCGTCCATCAACAGGACAACCTGAGGAGAGAAGAGAAAAGATCAAACTCCTCAATGACCAAACAGAAGCATGTTACACATCATGCTTAACTATGCAGAACTCTAGGAAACTCTGCTGTTTTAAGGGACATAAACAAATATTATCATCACCCTGAATATCTATTAATTTCACTTAAAATAAAATAATAATAATTTAAAAAAAAACCCTCAATGACATGCTTTTTCTCAACTCTCATTCCTATGACTGCTACAACATGGAAAGGAGGGAAGCCATTGCAGACTGTTTTGTTATCTGTGTGTCAGAAAACCCAAACCGCTACGGACAAACAGAAGCTGTTTGAGCCAGTCCACTTAATCAGCCCACATGACATTGCTGTATGTTTGTATGCGTAAGTGCATGTGCATGCACATATTTTGGCTGGCTGTCTGTGTGTGTGAAGTATGTGCGTGCGTGTGTGTGTGTGTGTGCGTGTGTGTTGCCAGCTCAAGACACTTGATAACCAGGGCAGGTACTACTATAGGTTCTTTCATCAGAGCAAACAAGCTCGTTCTTCCAAACAGACTTTGATCTTCAAAAGCCGGGCCAGCAAACCTGTCCCAGGAATAATTTGGAGGGAAAGACGATGGCAGCCTGCTAGATCAATCAATTTGACATTTCAGGATAAACTACACTGCTTCCATGACTGCATGTGTTTCTGAGAGTGTTTTTTTTAATCTTTAAAACATATTAAGTACACTGTAATAAAATGACAAATCTGCTTAAGACAAAATTTATACTAGAGCACAATTTTATAATATGTCACACGTTTCATTTGAGACTGATGGCAACGATACTCTCCCTCTCTCTCTAACACACACACCATACAAACAGCAATAAGCTAGGTTAATGTCTGTTTGTGTGACATAGTGTGTACATGCTTGGAAAAATTCATTTTTGTGTACGAGCATGCTTTTTTACATGCATTTATGGGTTTGTGTGTACATGCATAGCAGACTTACCTTCCAGAACCACTGTATGACTGGGTGGTTGGGACAGTAGCCATTCTTATAAACAGTGTGTTGTCTCCAGTCGTTGACATCTACATCACCCAGACCGCACATGAGCAGCTACACACAGAAAGACAGAGGGTGAGGGAGAGCAGACAGAAAATATTTAACAGTGGAACTGCTCAGACAGCATTAGAGAGCAATGTGTTAACAAATGCTCACTATCACAACTACACAAGAGAGACGCTTTCATGTGCTCAGATCTTATAATCGGAGTCAAGGGAATAAGGGTGGTGATTAAATACAGGAATCCTCACCTCCAGCTCGTTTTCATCAAAGATCTTGATCAGATCAATGAGAATGAGCTCAGTGAAGCCCTGAAAAGTCACACAAAACGAGAATTTTAGACACAATCCAAACACAATAATAATTCAACAACAACTCAACACAATTACAGAAGAATCTACTAAATCTTTGAGGTGATATCTATGGTTGTCTATAAGTTTCACAAGCTACAAAAATTCATGGTTGTAGAAATACAAGCTTAAAAGCAACCCTGATGATTGAAACCTCAGGGCACAGACACCCATAGGTGGGATGATGCAGCAGCCAAGTCTCTGGTCATATTGCCCCCAAGTGGCAACTGATATTACTGCACATACCTCCAAAAAGGCATTCATCTGCTTCTGGACCCGATTGACGAACCTCCACTGGATGACCAGGCTGTTGGAGAAAAGATCATTGAGGTGTGTAAAGATAACCAACGTACTGTACAAACAAACCAGAGAACAAAACCATAGCTTTAGAATAACTTTTCATAATGTAGATTTATTCAAAGGCTTGTGAAAAACCTACAGTATAACTATTCATAAAACACAGGAGGTGAGGTAAAAAGAAAAACATTTATATTGTTCTTACTCAATGTATTCCTTTTTGTTGTCATTGGTGACCACCATGTCTGAGCCACTGGGCTTCAAGTCCACCTGGTACGTCTGAGAAAGAAAAACACCATGAAGTAAAGAAGCCAGGATACTCCAGAACGGAGACTCAAAAACATATTAGGTACCTTACTGACATTACGGCATTAAAACTTTGAGAGATTAGTTGATTTTAAGAGTCGGATGTGAGGCCTGAGCACCTGTCCAAAGTTGTCCTCATCAATACAGAACCGCAGGTCCAGCTCAGTGGGGTCGTTCTCCAGAATCCACTTCAGAGAGTTGTAGTATTCACTGTCCTGCAGGGACACAGCACAAACCACAATAAGCATGAGGCACCAAGAAAACGTACTTAACAGACATTTATTGGCTTCTATTTGTTAGCTTTTATTGTTGTGTTTTGTCATGTTTTGTTATCTTGTTTGTGTTGTTTCTTCAGACCTCTTGTTTTCTGTTGCATCTATCTGGAAATACATAAGCAAGCAAGCTAGCAAGCAATTTTTTTTATTTATATAGCACCTTTCAAAACCAGGGTTGCTTCACGGAACAAAAGGTTCAGCAACAATAAAAGGCATTTCATCAAATTAAATCAAAAACAGAAATAAAAGAAATACTGAGGCAAACAATAAAATCAGAAAAAAAGGAAAAAAGTATGTTTATATGTATATATCTATATCTATATATCTATATATATATGACAAATTAATATCAGTGAAAAGCTAACATGAACAATAGTTCTGAGACGCCATTTAAAACAAATAACCCTCCAAGGACACAAGGTCCCATTATTGGCTTTGTCAATAGCAGTCATTCAGACAACTACAACTAAAAAAAAAAATATATAAAATAAAATAAATCACGAAGTACATATTTCAACATGCCAAACTGCACTGATGAAAGTGGCTCTTACCACAGACTCCATGTCTTTAAGAGAGATCTGTTTTCCCAGCATCATCTTGTAGAATGGTCGAATGAAAAAACCTGAGCACAAGCACAAAAACAAAAGACTCAATTAGAGTACAAGACGTACAATATGATGCAGTGTCTCTCCACGTTCTTAAAACAGTTGTGGGCCGCCTCAGCTAGAAAACATCGGTCCTACACACAAACAAGCATCGGGTCAGTGGTTAGAATTAGAGTAGTGTATTGTCTCACTAGAACTGACTCTGAACAAAACAATGACAGACACAGAACTAAAACCAATAAAACAATAACAGCACCAACCACCACATCTACAAGAAAATAAACAGGACACTGTACTGCAATGTATGTATACAGAAATAAGCTTAAATAATGTTTCAACATCAGCAAAAACGAGGCCACAGCGTTCTCACACAAGAAACACTGAAATACATTCACTGTGTCTGCTAAATGATATCTTCAAATTTAACAGTAGGAAAGAGGACAGTTTTCAGTCAATTTACAATATGAAAGAGCGGGAAGGCTCCACATCCAGCAGCTTACCATCCAATAGCTTCCCATGAAACACGGCCATTCCTGCCACACGTCCGATGAACTTGAAGTAGGAGAGGTGGTCCTCATTGCACAGGCCCGAGTTGGGATTGATTTGGAGGGTGTAGTTGTCTCTGGACAGGCACAAGGGAAAGAGCAGATAAGGCGCAGTCATTTTCACGGTTTCATTTCAAGTTATTACGCTCACTATGGTCAGTGGAACATTGTCGTACCAATTATGCTCTGCTGCATAAGTATTACCGTATTGGACAAATGTGTTTATTTGCCTTTGCCCCTCCAAAGCCATCAAAAGGTAAATAGACAGTACAGCTTGGGTGAAATTTAAATGCTATTAGTGGCTGAAAGCTATGAGGAGTTAAAGAAAAACAAATACAGTTGATTAAAACAATCTTGATTTGATACAAGTATGGGCTGTGATTTATTTTATTATTTTTCAAAACTGCTTTAGACATTTATCATTTAAGCTGCACTGCTCTATGCTATTGTTTAGGATATGCATGGTGCCATATGCCGAGCACAAACCACGCCCTTGGACACGCAGTGAACTGCTCCTCTACTGATCCACTCTGCTCCTGGACCTGCAGACTCACTCAAGCCTATTATTCTCCTAACCTTAGTCATTTGTTTAGTGCGTTGCATAATGCTTATGAAATACTGTTCTTAGTCAAGGGGATATCTTGACAGTTCTGTCAGTACAGGCATAACACTTCAAATGTGTCCTTATTTACCATGGCAACCAACCACTGCATGATTCCCAGAGACTGGCATAATTTTGGAGCATATATAATATATAAAGATTATGTCAGGCTTAATTATTTTCACTAAAACTGCTACTTGTTTGTCATAACACCTCAAAAGAAAGGTTAAGGATAAAACTTATGTAAGATATTTTTATGCAGCCAGGGACAAGTACACAAGTGGAGAGCAGAAAACTTCAAGGTTGTTGTTGGGCATGGCTATTTATCGACATTTTGTTGCATGAACATGTAAAATAATAAATGGCAAAAGTAGTTGTGATGAACAATCACAATGTGGCTCTGGTTTTATCAAATCAATATTTAATAAAATCATGTTTTTTATTAAGTCTAACTTTATTAGAGGGTTATTCATTGATAATAATGGTTTATTTTTTATTGAATTCCATGCCTTTTCATTAGTTCCATTTTTATCAATTTGTTTTTGTTACCTTCATTCCCCATAGAAAGCACAAGGGCAAGTCTGTCACTTTAATACTGACTGCTTGGGAAATCTCAACCCTCTGCCTCATCGGCTAGCGACGGTAATGCCAAGAAGAGCATGAAAGAAGGAACAAAAAGGAATGACACTTTCATTACTTTAGGAAGTGGGAAACATTTTGAAGTTTTCAGGATGGCCGAATGAATGAGAGGAAAGGGAAAAACCAATCAAAGTAAAAGGAAGCTATATGACTGGTCGGGAAGGGAAAGAATAAGGCGGCCCTGCCACAAACACTGACTCTACATGGAAAAAACCCAACCAAACATGTGAGTAGAAAGGGATTCCTCATGGCTCTAAATCAGTAGCAGGGCCCAAGCTACGCATCAGCTTTCCGTACCACTAGGTCTGCTCGTCACATGCTGCTGAACATCCCCAGAGTTAAAACCTCCCCGGGCCACTCCTCATTCCAGTCTGCTGCTCTCAGTGACTGGAATGAGTTGCAAAAGACTCTGAAATTGGACAATTTCATCTCTCTCTGCCTTCAAGGACTCTATCACAGACATTTACAGGCACACACGCAACTGTTTCTCAGCAAAATGAAATACACCAACTTCTCTGTCAGTGCTGTTGTATGCTTTTGCCACAGGATTTCATTGCTTTCAGTGGTGTCCATGTTGTTGCTGTAGCATTACTGTTTTTATAGTGTTTTCTTTTGCCTTCTGCAAACTACTAGCCTTCTTATCTTGCCTTATCCTTATCCTCATTCTCGCCATCGCTGTAATTTTCCTTTCAACATAACTTTTCGCTCCAGCTTTTGGCTCGGTGGGCAGTGGAGGGAGTTAGTCTAAGTGCGTTAGTCTTCCTGGTTTCCTTCAAACTTACCTACCACGGCTTTAAACAACAGGGCATCCAAAATTGTAAAGATAGAATTTCAACTTGAGAGACAACCCTGTAAATATACAGCACACACACACACACACACACACACGTACAGACACACACTTACGTGGCGGAGTATTCAAACAGGCCATAGTAAGGGTTGAACATCTCCTTGGACAAGAGGAAGAACCACTCTCTGGCCACACCACCGTAGTCCAATCCCTTCTCTGACTCAAACTCGATCCACAGCCGTGCCTTCAGAATATCTGGCCTCTTCAGGGACATGATTCGACGGTACGACTCCTCAAAGATGTTGTTCCTGTGCAGCTTCATCTCAAATCGGTTGGGGATGTCCGCCTGGAGAAGTTCACAAAGCAGAGTTGGTTTATATCAAAAAAACTGATGCAAATTTAAAAACAAAACATGAGTGTGCTAAATTTAGGTGAGATCAAGTTTCATTTTTAACATGCGGCAACAAAGCTAAATCACACAGTAAATAATCACACCAGTGGAAAGACTAATTTTATTCAAAAGGATAACAGCCTTTTTCTAGCACAACATTGAAAGCAGTGTCAGAGTCTGTGAAAAAAATCTCTCAGCTCATACATGTTAATTAGTTCTTCGTTCAAGATTAGCTTCCAGCATCATAAACCTAACAGTAAGAGCAGTAATGTGTAATTCTGCACCATACCTAAGAAGTGTTAATTAGGAAGACAAGCGAAATGCTTAGAATGAATACTAAAGCACATAGCTAATTGAGTCACACAGTGTCCAGACAGTGTGTTAATAATTCATTCCCTGTTAGACTGTCAGGAATGTTGACCAAGAATGCAATCAAGCAGAATCAAAATGCAAGCAAAACAGACTGCCTTGTTTCACAACGAGAAGCTGGAATTTCCCCAAATTTAGCTTTTCATTGACATCACTGTGCAAAAGTTAACTTAAAAAAAACTTAAAAACTCTTCTTACCGGTTTCTTCAATTTCTTCCTGAAGTAGTCATATTTCTGTTTGAACTCTCTGGAGTAGGGAACAGCCTGCACAGGCAGCAAACAACACACAGGAGTCAAGGGACAGACCAATCTCCTCATCGAGAAGTGGCATGTAATGTGCAAGTTTTAACAGAACTAACTGAATATCCTTCAGTTCCTACTTATATAACAGCAACTACATACAATATAATTTGGGGAGAGGGTTGGCAATGATTTCCAGGGAGGGACGACGGTATCTGAAGTGGCACGCAGAATGACATGAAGGTGTTGGCATGTTAAGTGACAACCGCAGTGACAAAGTGACTTATCTTTGTTGTGTTAAGACATTAGTGATGACATACACTAAGGCTGACAATGGTGTGTGGCATATAGTACTACTGTGTTAATAGAGGGGCTAGTTGTTTCCATGTAGCAACACAGGTGTGGCTCCCTCAACTGTCTAGGCATCAGACAAGAGACTAGACTCACCGGTCCTGTGATAGCTGGACTCTGCAGACGGGGGTCCTCCCACTGGGTGTTCTTTGTATCTGGATGGAACAAACACAAATGAAACATCACTCAGACTTATAAAATGATAGTAAAATCTATTCAAATGGATGTTCATCAGTGTGCATTTGTCAAATCAAGATTCGCTACCTATGTTCCTCTCACTTCCCTCTGCACGGCCATCCTCATTACCATACATCATCATTTAGTTTAATGATACTGCCCCATTACCTCAGGCATCCACACAGTGAATTTGAAACATGATCTGTCCATTCAGTTTCAGTGCTCACTGTGTTCAGATACCTGATCCGTACTCAGGTTAACACAAGCCGAGCTATTGATCTGAATAGTGCCTGTTGAGTCCAGCAGGCTCACTTAACACCTACACATCTTGTTCTGTTGTCATACACAGTTCTGTAATGGATGATGTGCTTTGCCTTCACTGACAAACATCTGTAAAGAAAATGTGTGCTGTGCTGAAGCCGGTAAACACAGCAGAGGAAGTAAACTGTATGATAAAGTGACAAAGACGGATCAGACACAGACAGATGACAAAATACAAGCATGGAGGAGAGACAGAAAGCAGTAAGATAGAGCTGCCTTACTGTGGTCGATGTAGAAGGTACGTCCATCTGAGTGGACTCTTTCCTCCCATCCAGGCTACAAAGAAACATGAGAGAAGAAAGAGTGAGTTAAACCACACAATCCCCATCAGGCAGTACTAGTGACCGGGCTCAAATAGTCATTTAAATCCATTCACTTTTATTCTTTTTTAAATTTATGCTCGACTGAACTTGACTGACCATGAAACAGTCCTGACACTATGGTTGCCCAGCACTGCAGGCAAGCTCAATCAAACAATCACAAAGGAACTGAAAGGATTTTCTCTTCTATTTGAGCTGGATCTGAGACAGTGGCAAGGCAGGGATACGACCACAACAGACAGGTTAACCACCACTACCAGTTCAAGCCAGAACACCACCACTGACACAGTGACCACCCAGTACAGTGTCACAGGCCAAACACACTCATACAGCACCGGCAGTCAGGCAATTTAAAAAAAGGTTAGATTGAGAGTAAAGGGGTGGGGGAGAGGGGCCAGGTCTGACAACGAGGTGTGCATGTGTGTGTACAGTATGTGTGTTTTAACTGTATGCTGCACACTGCACAAGTGGAGACCAGAGAGACAGGGAGACAAAGGGAGTCCACCAACATGCAGCATACAGCAACTTTCTTCCTCTTACATAAAGCTGCTTTGTTTTTCTTCAAGCCTCCATCCCTCCCTCTTTCCCTCTCTCTGTCTCTCCCACTCTCTCCGCCCCTCCCTCGCTCCCTTTTCCTCCTTCCTGCTCAATTTTCCATTTCTTTCTAACCAGTGTCAAATGCACAGTACGTCTCCCCTGTTGACTTGTCTATCTGTCCCTCAGACACTGATACAGATACACAGACATTGTGCAAGTCTGAGGGGTCCCAGGAGGGTGGTGGGGGGCTCCGAATGATAACGACTAAGAGGGGCGGTGGTAGAGGGAGGGGGCACAGAGAGAGGAGGAGGAGGTGGGGGATAATACAGATGACAGGGGAGGGAGAGATACAGTCCATCCATGCCGGTCATATGAGAGAGAGAGAGAGAAAGAGAGAAAGAGAGAGAGATAGAGAGAGAGAGTGCAAGGCTGTCTGCAGGCATTTGACCAAACCAGACCACACCAGACCAGACAGGTAGGTAGGCAGGCAGAGGGAGGGAGGCACCAACCAACCTCCTCTGGCAGGTTCTGCCAAACAGACATGGCCAGGTGTAGAAGAAGTAGCGTACAAAAGATCCCCCAAAATGAAGAGAGAAAGAGAGAGAGAGAGAGAGAAAGGAGAGAGAGAACACACACACATGCACACACCACACAAGCCTGTGAGATGTGCAAACCTATGAATCTTTGGTTATTCAAAACCTAGCTAAGATAAGGGTTAGCCTAGTTGTTGGCAGTTTGTCTGATTCAAATAGATTAAAATACTGAGGTGAATAGACATTCACAGGCTCCAAATTAGGGATTTTCAGAGCCCCCAGACCCCGCTTTTTCACACCCACCAACTAGTTTCTCCATCTGCCACCTCTTTTCTAATAAAGACAAAAATGAAAGCCACATTGCGTCTTATAGAGTCTGATCACATACTCAAATCTCATCTTTTATCGCAAAAGCCATTTAATTCCCACACTTTAAATCAAACAATTGGCCATTAAATTAAGCTAACCAACAGAAAGGGCTTGACCTTTAAAAAGAACAGGAGCTACATTAATTATATGTATAAGTACCGTACTTTGTAAAATAATCATTGATTATTTAACTAGGTGAATAAATCCCTTTTCTCATTGAAAGATTTGTCTTGGTAAACTGATAATACAGAGGTAATCCAAACCGATTGATTTGATGAATAGCTAATAGAGTAATATGGTAATAGCACTTATTAGCAAGTGAACAGTGTTTGGCCTATTAAGGGAACTCTGAAGTTTTTTCTAATGTGATTTGTGGCCAAAGCAGTTGGTCTACTCTGGACCGTACTCACAGGAAGAGGGCCGAGGTCACCAGGCTCCATCGAGTTCTTATTCCTCATATAGACTGGATACTTCAACCTGGGATCCTCCTGGTCATCATAAGAGAGAGGGATGGGGAGGGAGGGAGAGAGGGAGGGAGGCAGGGAAGAGATGGAACAGAGAGAGAGAAGAGAGGACATAGGAAGTGGTGGGAAACAATTAGGGGGCAGAAAGAGATCAAGAACAAAATTGATCCAAACTAATCAAATTTACAGTTGCTTTAGGTTTAGGAGGCAGCAGTGGCTTCTCAATATAATCAAACTCCCTGAAGATCACTTGGTTTGAAGGAGGCTACAATCAATACCATTTCCTCACAATGGTACATTATTTGATTAGATTTTCGAAAGAGGGCTGCTGGTGTTTAATCAAATGAGACCTGAATGCTACATTCACTTCCACACCACCAGATGTCACTGTAAGATCCCATGAGATCGACAACAACCACCACTGTCCTGTATATTTTAAAATGTCTATTCAATAAATGAAACTGTCAAACAAAATTCACAATCAAACAAAGGAGCAAAAATTAAAACCCTTACTGGTTTTATAGGTTTATTCTTATTTCAAAAACCATCTCCTACATTTGCCGAGGTAAAACCAAATAACCCAAATCTCAATAGTCCATTTAAAGCCGAGTGCTAGCTCACCCAGGTGGTGACTCTGCTGTTGTGGTCAATGAAGAAGGGTCGTCCGTTAGGGGCTATCCTCATCTCCCAGCCCGGGGGCAAGAAGCTCTGCTGTGGCTTGTGTTGTGACTTGGGGGAGCTGTAGGGGGACGGCTGGGGAGACTGGGGGTTGGAGAACGTGTCCTTCACAGCCCTCCGCACCTGGATGTTGTTGGCCCCCTGGAGCCAAAATGGGAATAAAAAATGATTGCGTAATATTATTGGTCCCATGAGACGAAACGGAGAAGGTGAGAAGACAACGTAAAATTGAAGCAGTAACCCGATATGGATGACTGGCAGTGTGACAAATTATCACTGGTCCCTCGAACCAAAATGAATAATAATAAGAAGAAAACCAGTCTACAAATTCTTTCCGAGAATCCTGTTAACTTTTCCTTTTGTTTCTTTTCCAAAACAAACTGAAGACTGTTCTCCCCAAGAGGATTAGAGAGGTCCAGGAAAAAGCATCAAAGAATCAAAGAAAGTGGATCTCAGTTCACTTTTACCTTGCCTGAACCAGAGCATAATGCCACTGGTCCAGGAACCCTGCATCTACAGGAATTTTTCCTTTTCTTGCGTCTTAAAAGTTTCTAAAGACTATACAGACTCGACCAGTCTGGGCTAATGAGTGTTCCTACAGCAGAGTATTCTTTTGACACTAATTACCATCCTGTCAATTGACTGATCTGATTTTTAATAAGAGAAAAGACTTTGTTAATTAATCTACAGACCTCCCACCTCCTCTCACTCCTCTAGACTTTGTAATTACAACATTCTAGAGTGAGGATTTCACTTCCACTTACTTTCTCAACGTCTTGTTAACACACACACAAACACATTTCTTAATTAAACCTCTTTTAGGTCTGCTCCCTTGGCAGTAACATAGGCCCTCCACTGTCATTAAATGCAGTAAGAGCAGATAACAAGAGATTGTCCATTTTTAGATACAATGTATTAATCTTAATTAACCAAGTTTGTGCTGTATATAACAGATCTTTTGCACAGAGGACAAATGCTTAAATCAAAAGTTTCCCAAGTTTTCTAAAACTATCAGCTGATGTAAACTGCAAT
The DNA here is from genome assembly GCF_046629955.1 of Centroberyx affinis. Taxonomy (NCBI): domain Eukaryota; kingdom Metazoa; phylum Chordata; class Actinopteri; order Beryciformes; family Berycidae; genus Centroberyx; species Centroberyx affinis. Next base: position 36,069 of record NW_027280178.1, on the reverse strand, counting down.
CATAGGTGCACGTGCACACACACAAGTCCATTTACAAGGACCGACATACTCACATAAACATCCCCAACACACACACACACACACAGTGATGAGTGCATATAATATGATCCGTGCAACAGCTGCTAAACTCCCCCCATCAGTGTGTGATGCAAGATTTCAACATCATCCTGACTCAAAACTTGTGATGAGATCTGGAGGACTTCGGCTTTATCCCTAATAGTCATTTGCACAATGTTACATGGCCTTAAAAACAAAGAAAGGGAGCTTTGTCCATCTATTCTCTCAGCAGACGTTTAACTGTCAAAAGCATCTTGTAGTTGATCATTCTCCCACTGTTGTTAAACTATGTAGCTCCTAAGCAGGAGGTTCATATGGGGTCATTTTTGACTGAAGCTACGTCAGAGGGACAGTGTCACTCCAGTGAAGGAAAGAGAAGTTGGCAAATTATATTGTTCTAAACCAGCTTTACCCTTCTGTCAGTGTTGTGAGATTAACTTTCACCTGCAACAGCATGTGCCCAACACATCATCCACATCATCATACAAGTTAGTATTTATCCAGACACAAGTGACTGATTTCATGAAAAGGAAAAACAACATTCGATACACACTTTCAAAACACAGCCAGAAAGCACTGACAAATGATTACAGACTGTGCAGATTAGATCTAATCAGGTGGTTGGGTCATTTACAAGGCAAATGACTGTACAGGCAGGTTATTGTATTGAGGCACACAGGATGGATATTATCAGCCATCCCTTACAAATTAGCCTTCAACTGTTTATTAGGGTCACAGCAACATGTGCTGTCGATTATTTTTTGGGGGGCCTTTTTCTGACTGCAAATTTATGGGTATTTAATGACATGAATACAGTTTTAATGATCAATGTTTATGTTCAAATGTTTTTTTTGGGGTTTTTTTTTAATAGTTGATTTGGATGCTCCAAGGCTTTCTTTGGAGCATTCTGGTTATTTGGGTTATTATTCATTCAGTGGTAACTAGATCTACCAGCAGACAAGATTGTAATTATTAGACCAGTTTCCTCCTGTTATGGGTATTGCTTTAAAACACACTGTGCTGTGATTGAAATGCCAAATATGCCAAGGATGCATACAGTTCACAATGAAATCATCATGGTGACACACAAAGCCAGGGTAAAGCTCAGACCATTTCATGTGACTAATCATTATTTAACTGCAATCTGCGTTAGTCTTCAGTCATCAGCTCATTCTCAATGCCAGGTGAAAGAAAGAGTGGTGAGTGGAAAGAAAATCACCCTCAGAATGGAGAGATGAAAAATGAGAGTTGAGAAGAAAAGGCCAGTTGAATGATGAGATTAACATTTCCATAGAGATGGTAATGGTGAGGAGAGAGAAGAAGTAGCATCAAGACAGAATTAACCTGAAAGAGGGAGGGATAACAGAAGAAAAATGATACTATTAAATAGGGAAATTGAGAATTAGATGATGTAGATGGGTGAATAAATAGGATCCGTTGAGGATATGGATTAGGTCACCTTCAAAAGGAACGGAAATGGTGATACGATGAAGAATAGTATGAAAAGAAAGTGTTAAGAGATGGAAAGGTGTGGATGGAGGAAAGAACGAGACAGAAGTGAGCGGTTCTTGGGTGGTGCAAAGAAGAGACAGTATGGATGGATATAGCGGAGCGGGACGGTACAGGTGGCTAGTTCTCACCTCCAAGGGGGTGGAAAGGGTGACAGTGGGGGAGCTGAGGCTACGGGGTCGTCGGACCTGGGGCTCATGGAGGTGGTTGTTGGAGGCTGTGGAGGAGGTGGAGGGGGTGGGTGGGGCTGCCAAAGCCGATGCCGATGCCGAGGCCGAGGCCGAGGCCCCTCCTGATGCTGCTCCATCTTCAGTCAGCTGTCAGTGAGAATAACACTCTTGAGGTTAAGTGGGGTTTGAATAAGGCAAGTGATGCTGTTGCAAAAACAAAAAACTTGTCCCCATCGCAAGCCATGCTGCCAAAGGTGCTTGTCTGCACTGGAAAGGTCTGGATGCAAACACAGGCTGGAGTCAACAGGGCCCCAAATAACAATCATTTATCTTGATTAATATAAAAATGATTGATTATTAAATAAAGATGCTGCTTCCAAATAGAGAAGAGGGACAAGGGTTTGGGGTCAATAACATAATAATAACGTTCAGAGGAAATGCAGTCTGCGTTAGTGGCACGATTGTAAATATTTCATTCAATTGTAGTGGAAATCACTTGACAGTGACCTCTCCTTTCGAGTAATAATGAAATGCAGATGAGAAGCAAAGAGTGAGAAGAGTACGCGATGACAGACAATGCACAAACTGGTAAATTATAACAGGGTTAAGATAAAGGTACAAGCGAAAGGGCGGATTTGAAAGAGGAGAGAGGTGAGCGTTAAACATACAGCGCTACACCTAGAGAGCCAGGCTCAGTCCCATGTAGCAGACTCTGTCCCAGCCCAGGCTGTGTAGAGCTGCCTCACTCCCAGATACACAGAAAGACAGGGGAAGACAAGCAGAGAAACAACAGGGCACAAATGCAGTAAGTGAGAGGGAAAGTGGTGGTTGCAATCCCATGCCTGGGTTTGGAAAGACGTGATCCATGCAGAGTTGGATTTCATCCAGTGTATCAAACAAAATGCTAGACAAGAGGAGGAAGACAGCACACACTTAAGTAGGAGAGAATAAGAAACTGAACAGAGAGAGAAAGACAGAAAAAGAGCCTTGGAGGTTGCAAAGCTGTTTCTCTTTCCATCCTTCTTTCTCATGGCTACAAAGAGGAAAAACATAGGAGGGATAGAGGAAGAGATCCAGAACACAGGCCGAGGCCAAGACCCAGGCCAAGGCAAGGTCCAGTCCCATGCATCGAGTCCAGGCAGCCCAAAAGCCGACCTTCAGACCTGGTGTACCTGCACAATAGGCCTAGTCCAGGTAGTGGAGCGGTTGTTATGGTTGACGTAATAAGTTCGTCCCTTGGCATCCTTCCTCTCCTCCCATCCCGGGGGCAGGCCAGGGGTGGTCAAGGTGTAAGCAGTTGACGAGGGAGACTGGCCAAGTGTGGGGAGAGAGCAAAGCAAAGACAATTAGTTAGTACAAGCTGGATATAGTTGGGGACAAGTGGAGAGAATCTCTTAATCTTTTAAAATGTCTGTCAGTGGCACAGAAAGAGAGTTAGGACACCTGTTAACTTTGTCTACACAATTGGCGGAGAACTGGGCTGTTGCATAAGTAAGCATTGGTCCACTATATTACAGAAATGTTATCTTAACATCTAGCAACAACACAAGGGGTTTCAAATATTTTCCCATTTCAACAGTCAACAATGGATTAGGAAAATACATGACAAAATGACAGCCTGATTTTTAACTCTCATGGAATAATGGGTGATAATGTATCGAGTGGAACTTCAAACACAAAACGCACTCAAACACCGACAAGGAAAAAATACCACATGGAAGAAATGTGCACCATTACTATTTGCTAAGCAAACTATTAACCATTTGCAACATAAAAAGGTTATTGCAGTAGTCTGAGTGGTCACAAAATAAACATGATAAGTTCCACAAAGTGCTGTAGTGATATTTTATATACGAATGCCCACAGATCACATCATCGAACAACAGACACATTTCATCATGCTGCTACATGGTTTGTTATCAATGGCTGATCAATGGCATTATTCAATATCTTATGGACTTCCAGGTTGACCATTCTTGGTTGTAATACAACACACATACACAAGTCATTTGATCACATACAGAGCAATTTTGGGACAACTGCCAACCTAGCTAAGCATTTCAGCACATCATATTCCCATTTCTCATTGGAATTGATCATTTTAAAGAACAAATTAGACAGCTTCCAACAAGTGTGTACATGTTTTGATGAATGGTTTAATTCATGTTTCCTTGCACTTCTGCTTTTCTTTCAGCTCTCGTGTATTTGCTGTGTTGTGGTTTACATTATTTTTAGCTGCGACCAGCAACTCTATAGCTTGCTCTGTCGGTCGGTCAGTTGGTTGGTTGGTTGGTCCACAAAAATTTCCCCACGTGTGTATGCATGCGCGTACGTGGTCGCAGCTATTGCGAATTCGCGCTTGTTTTCATGTTGATGTGTCATGTTTTTGTAAGAAAGCTTTTGTATGCTGTCTTCTTGGCCAGGGAAAAGAGATGAAAAAGAGATTGCAATGTCAAGGACTACCCTAGCTAAAAAAAAAAAGGATAAATCCTAAAAAACGGTTGCTGGAATCCCTCATGTGGCCTTCTACCCATACAGAAGTAAAAAAAAAAGTGATTCACGGAGAAGGAAAGAAGAAAAACAAACGCAGTCCAGAGAAGAATATGTCCCGTCTAACATGGTGTCTGGGCACTAAGAGGTGTGGGACTGATAGGGTATATACTGTACATAAACTGAGATATTACCATGGGCTCCTCAGCGCCTGTGACTGTTTGAGCTCTCGTTCTTCTGGTCTGGGAACTCTGCTGGTAGACAACAGGGGGAGATGGTCTTTAGTTTACAGTGGAGATGTACTGTCCTTGTCAGGGTGGAAGCAATGGGGCAAGGTGGAGGGTAGTGTGGGTAGTAGTGAAAGTTGATTGAGGAAGAATTACATGGACGAAGGCGGTTAAATCTCAGAGGAGGTGAGGCTTGACAGAAAGAGGGGAGATTCCCGTGATCATGGGCCATGAAGGTGAAACTGGGTGAGCAACTAAACAAGGGGGAAATCAAATCTTGTAGTGGGAAAGTGGGGTGGCTGTGACTAAAAGAAGAGAGGACACTCATGGAAATGTACCAACTGTGAGGTTGACGGGCAGGTAGGAAGGAGCACAAAGAATCAGGATATTGCAGTAGTCATTGGTTGAGTGGATTGCAGATTAAGATGTGGGTTAAGAAAAAGTTAGGAGGGAGCAGTTGTTCTTCTCAGTTGGGAGGTTAACTCTTTTAGCAGTGTTGTCAGTGACTTCTGGATACAGTAAATCAACATTCTTATTTATTTATTTTTTATTTAGATATCAGAGGAAAAAAGAGCCAAGACTGAATCAGTAGCAGAAGTGTTCAGGCTTGTGTTTCTCTTGTAGAGGGAAGACAATGTTTAAACAGATCCCTTTCTTTGAGCTGTGAATGAAATCCGTGGCCACTGCAGCATCTTCAATCTCAACCCAAGTAGCAAAGGATATTAAAGCCACACTCAGAACAATGCTGTAACATCAATCAAAGAAAATAATTCTGTGTCTTGAAGCTCTCTTTTCTTTGAAAAACTTGTGTGAAAATGTTGGAGGAGGCAGCAAAAGTGAAAGAATGCACTTAAGTTCACAAAAAGTTTAACACTTGGACAATATCTGCGAGAAAATGTTCAAATATAGAAAGAAGAAATAATACAACTGGTAATTTTAACCAAGCATACAATTAAATTACTGTAGTCAAAGACACATTCCAAATAAGATGATATTACCAGTACAGTTCAGCTGGCTGTGCTTCATCAAAATTTGAATTGGATACTACTCTACGCTACTCTGCTTCTTGCACCTCGTACCAACTGGAATCACCATCACACCCATGATTACAGTAATGAATGACCTCTGAGCTATTATTCCCATAATCAAAACTAAACATCCAAGCACGCGTTTGCACACACATACTCATAGATGTGTATTCAGCCGATTTGACACCCAGACCAGCCACCAACCTATTCGCATACACCAAGAGCAGGATGAAATTGCTTCACTAATACAATTTCCCCACTAATGGTTAAGGTTAACTAACTTCTAAACACACTTTGCGTTGGTCTGTACAGATAGTATCCACCCACCACCATACACATTGAATATCACTGAGGGATGGTGTGACTGTAGCCAAATTCACTGGGTTCTCACACCAACACACTGACAGCAAACTGCTCTTTCCTTTGATATTATCAATGCAAGTTAGCACTAAAACTGAAGGGAAAAGTGCCTTCCAACTCTGACATAACCACTGCAGTCCCACACACTCAATTACTCACTACACCCCCGAGGAGAATAATATCAAGCCTAATATAGGGCACAACACATGGGGAGATTATATTTTCCCTCTGATGTTTCCTGAACGTGCCTACTGTTGTCCAATCCCGAGAGAATAGCCATTCAAGGGAAAGGCTGACATCAGCACCTGTACTTTTCCTTTGGAGCCTTGGCTTGACGATGCCAAGCTCACTGCTGTGACTCAGCTCTATGACAGGCGCATTTGATTCAGATCCTGTGACAGTTTGTTCAGCTGAACCTCACATCGACGCTGTGACTCAGGACTCTCTGGGGTGCGTTTGATCTGATGTGGTGTTGTTCCCTAGTCTTAACATTCCTGCCAATGGCTTCTACTGGAAAGGTCATTCTGGGTGTGCTTGATTGGTATTGTGTTACTTCCCTGGTGTTGTGCTGGCACATGGCCCAGCTGTAGCCAAGGTTTCTCTGATACATCAGAAATGGCGGCGAGTGAATCACAAAGAGCAGAGAGTAGTAGTGGGAGAGGAGGAGGAGGAGGAGGAAGAGGGGTGGTAGTCCATGGCTACAGAGACGAGGAGAAAGAAAGGAACGGCGAAATTAAGGAGGCGCAAAGAGCGGGAAGGAAAGGAGAAGAGGTGGCAACACCTGCGTAGTATGGAGAAAGGAAAATGAGAAAAGAGTGAGTAAGAGTAAAGAGGAGGATTTGATGTGTGATACACCCACAGCACAGAGATATGCTGACAAGAGAGGGAGAGGACTAACTAATGAGACAACAATGCATGCCTGTTTTTTAAGGCATTCAGGGAACAAAGAAGAGGAAGAAGGTGGTCACTATACTGGAAGTAACAGGGAAACGAGGAAAGGAAGGAAGTCAAAGAAGGGAGATGAACAGGATGGAGGAGAAATATGTACCATTAGGGGAGGAGCCTGGGCCTGATCACTAACGCCATCTGTCATACTGGAGGAACGAAGTCTGTTTGACAGCTGGCTCTGTTCGAAAAGAGAGAGGGAGGGAAAGAGAAATCGATGGGAGACAGACAAACACCTTGCTATTAGTCAATCTAGCTGGTCATGTGCAGTTAGGTCATTAAGTCCTTTGGGTCCTTAAGTGAAATTTTAAAATTGCACCAGTCTCACCATAGCAGTGCTGGGCCCTGGCACTTCTCCGTTGGTATCGGGGGTGAGTGACAGCCTCAGATTCAAATCCTCAGAGAACTCCTGGGTGACCGGTGTCGGGGGGTGCTGTGGTGTCATGATGGAGGAGGGGCCAGGCAGCGACTGGGCTAAGGAGTCGTTAGGGTCTTCTTCTGTGATTAGCTCCCAGGACTAGAAGAGGGAGAAGGAGACAATTTGAGTCAGTCGTTATCATTCGTTAGCCAGTTTTGTGTGTGTGTGTGTGTGTGTGTGTGTGTGTCTATTTATCCTTCTCTCTCACATTGTCCATGTCCCTGGGCTCTAGGTGCTCGTTCTCTAGGTCTTCACTGATGTGGCGTCTTGAGCGGAACACACGGTGCGCTTCCTGGTTGATCTGCCGCTGGTGGTTGTCGCTATCTGTCTCCGAAATCACATCCCTGAGACAGCAGAGAATAAGAGATTTCATCTATAAAAATTTGTCATTAAGTCAGAAAGCTACTGCTAGGAAATATGATTCAGACTCAGAATACATTTAAAATTAAGTCAACTCCTATGTGAAAAATAAATATGACCAAAACACAACTGATATCTAAAGCAACAGCAGATTTGTTGCTGGTAGAGAAATTTCTTTTTGACTGGTAATACAAAACTGTTTCCAGAGCTATAGCCAAGTGATTTCCCCATGTTCCACTTAACGTTATTTGTCATCTTGACGTTAGTTAGCCAACATCAGCTTAAGTCTACCGCTCGTGCCGTTGCTTTCAGGTGCTCGGTCTGACTGAAGAGCCAAAGTGAATTTGAGGAAATGATGAGGAAACGCAATGCCTGTGGTGCACAATAATGGTGACCAAGTGTTTTCCACACTGCCATTGTATCTAACCTGCCTCTTTACTTAGAGACCATTTAGAAATAAATTTGCAAATATTTTGAGCATGGAAGGTAATGATCTAAATGAGCTAAAGACATTTTCCAAGTTGAGTCGATGGACAAATGTGTTTAAACCTAAACATGCATGGAAGGAGAGCAGGCGTACATGTTGGAGGGCCTTTTCCACTGTGTGGAGCGGTTGTTGTGGTTGACATAGTAGGTACGTCCCAGGTTGTCCACCTTCTCTTCCCAGCCTGGGGGCAGTGGGGGCAGCAGCTGCTGGGGTCGCTGGGAGCCGGAGTCCGTAGAGTCATCCCAACCCTGGAGGACGGGTAGGGGAGAGAAGGAGGGAGAGGAAAGTAGCGAAGAGAAAGAGACTGCATTAGTAAAGCAGATTTATTTCATTTTGCAGTTCAGTGCACTGAGGTAAAAAAAGAAACAAATTCCAGAGACTGAGAATGAGGGATTTTTCACAGTGGGAACAGGAAGTGTGAGGAGGTTAGAGGAGTGACATTTCAGTTTTCCTACTTAGCCTGCTAAATGTCACCTTATCTATGCAGTCTTTCACTGTCTGAAAATGTATAGCACCTATCATCCTCTCTAGTGCTCTCTCACTCGCGCATACACAAGTACAGAGAAATCCACACTTGTACACACACATACACACATGCACACACATAAAATAAGACAGGAGAAGCTCCTATTTCTCCAAATAAGGGGACGTATTGTAAATGTTTTTTCCAGACCCTGACCTGGAAAAGACTTTCTCCAGATTTTGGCAGCAAGGCGCTGCCTGAATTCTTAGAGAAAAGAAAACAAAAAAAACATCCTTTCTCCCCTCACTCGTAGCAATCACTAATCTCGCAATTCTAGATTGATACAAATACCAAGGTAGGACCCTCACCTGTCTGGTCAGGAAGGAATTATACAACCAGAGCAGATATATTTTTCAAGCATTCACAGAAAGAAGTGCTAGGTATGCTTAGGGATGGGACGATATATCAAAATTCAATATATCGCAATACAAAATGTGAAAATATGTATTGTGGGGCAGAAAAATGAATTGCAATATTAGCTCCATTTTATTCTGCTGTAGTATTCACAAACGAGACGGCTTGCCCATCACAATTTCACAAGCTCTCCATCCAAATGATATCATTTAAACTTTATAATGACATTTTTTAATTGTTGTTTACATTCTAGCAAGCCAATGCCATTACTAGAAAGATTTGTGGCTCAGAAATAAACAGAATTCTGCACAGTCATGTTGCTGACTGTGAAACTTCTATTTATTACATTGTATTATGATTGTATTGTATGATTGAATCATGAACCCCATATCATGTATCAAATCGTATCGTGAGATAAGCATATCATCCCATCACTATTTTCTCTAGACCTCAGTTTGCCTTATGAACAAGTCAGCCAAGAGGACACATTTAATGATGCTAAATCAAGACTTAAAAGGGGCCCAGAACTCACCTCAGCCTCCTCCCTCATCTCTCCAGCCTCCTCCTCCGGCCCTCCTTGTTTGGGCAGGTAGGCCATCTTCAGGCGCAGGTAGCCCTTCACCCTGGACTTGTGACTGGTAGAAAAAAAAAGGGCAACATGGGCACACTTGAAAACTACACAGAACAACTTTGTGACCCACCCCTTTATAGCCCCTGGTAAGAGTCAGAAATGTAGGGGAGTTTCCAAACTGCTTCTTAGCACTAAATCATCTTTCACCTTCAGTCTACAATGACCTGCACATGATGTTACTGATTTTTGCAAAACGGTGCCGGTCAACATAATCTTGCAAACCATGATTACAGTCTATGTCTATTCTGCTCCATGCGTTCTCTACGAGCAGAAATGCAAATTGCACACAATTTAACCCCACAAGCTACATTTGTATTTATTTCCACTGTTTACTTGTCAATGTGTCACATCCTGTAGAAACTGACCTTCTGGGCCGCAAAAGGAAGTCTTTAAATGTGTAGGGACGCTCCATGGCAGGGTCCTCTGTCTGCAAATTAACAGCAAGACATTTGTTGATAATCAACAGAACACACAAGCAACAAACACACGTCAGACAGTATCAAAATAACAGAGCCATGAGTTTACAGCGAGGCCGCAGTCCTTTGCACAGCATCCTGGGAGTCATTATGCAATGCTGAGGTTCTCGCGTTACATATTGAACAGCCGAAAAGGTCCTGGGTACTGCAATCACACCGAGGGGGACACTCTCTGACTGGGTCACGCCAGTCAACACCAGCTGCTCACAGCGCACTGCTTTGGAAGAACCAGTGAATAGACTGTTCATTTCCAAATCATAATCGCAATCTCCGGCACAGGTTTGGTCACAAAAATTGAGATGACCAAAACTGTTCAAGACATCCCAGACAATTCTGTACTGAAAGAACTGATTCTTGGTTTTGAAACTAATTGATCCAAATACTTGTTTGAAAATGTTCCCGCTAAAAACTACTCATCACATACACATCAAAGCTACACATAGCCTGAACTATTTGTGGATCGTGGAAACCAGGACTCAGTCCATGAGTTGACACAAGGATTCATGCTTGTATTGTGCACAAACCTGAGGTTGTAAAAAGTCAAAGTAGCCCAAGCCTCCACAGGGCCAATGTAGCTACAAGACTCCTTCAAATGAGTCAGCCTGGATGATCTCACTCATGAAAAGTTAAAGGAAGAATATCCAGTGAAAGCAAGTATGGAGAAAGAGGCAATGAGTAAAAGAATGATCAGCGACTATGAGTAAGACTGGCCTACAAAATGTACTCATAAACAAAACTAATGGATCAAATGAAAACACACAGAAAACACAGACAGTGTCTATATAGGCCTACTAACCTAGCTGTAGTTTATTCATGCCCAGCCAATTTGTTTTATGGATAAAATAAGAATCACTGCAATAGGATGCATCAGGACCAAACTTCCCTTATCCTGTCCACTTTACCTCACAAAATGACTCAGCTGTAGCTTTTATCTCCTGCCAATTCCCCAAGCCTAGGGGAGCCAAGTAGGACATTAATAATTAACCCCCACACCTTGTGCTGATATGCTTTTAAGCTTCGCCACTTAAAAAGAACATCAGAGAGCTACAACCAATCTGACTTCAGAGTTCTCAGCTGCTGAGTCTGCTGAAGAGAAAGTGAGCCGCTGCTGCAAAGACGACAACTTCAAAATCAGAATGAACTGCAGGCCTATTTGTTTGGGTTTCAGGTACTATTACGGTTTCATCAAACCTATACAGTAACCTACCAGCCAACACTTCTCAAGGAGCATGCACTGGCTCTGTGTGTTATTGTTTTCAGTAGCTGATATCTGACAGCAGTCTGCAGTTTCCAAGTGAGTGAGTGTGTGTGTGTGTGTAAATTTGAGTTTTCAGTATGGCTTTTTCCATTAGCTTTGAGGGTAGCCCGCCCTCAGGATAGTCACCTCTGTTTACATTCCAGACGGCCTTCTTTCCATTTCTAACAAGGGGCGCTCAGCTGCTTGATCGCAACAACAGGTTACTTGAGCGGCAAGGGCTTTCTCACACTCAAGACACACACACACACAAACTCTTAGCCTGACCTTCACAGAGGTTAATCAGGCAGAAAAAAACTGAAGATAAGAAACAGCTGAGTATTCAAAAACCCAGTCACAACAACCAAACTGACTACACACACACGTACAGACAACATACTCACCGGCAAATGACTGAGAGGCACATCAACTTGTCCCAGGAAATCATCTCTGGTCTAGGGAAGAAAAAAAAAGAAGATCACCTTCAGCAGCTTAAATTTAGAAGCAACAGCTTTTTGAGTCTGTCTGGGGAATACCAAAAGCAAGAGCTATGTTTCCAGCAGGGCTCGAAGAGGGAAAGAGAGGGGAAAACCACAAAGTTGAGGGAATGTACCAAGCCCACCAGAAGATCCAGTAATAATTTGTGTGTCAGAGACAGAGTCAGAGAGAGAGAGACAGAGAGATAGATTTTCATTTCATTTAATGAGTCCCATCCAGAAATAAACTCTAGCCTTGTTCTTGAACACCTGTGTTGATCTGAAAAAACCTGGATAGTTGCAAAACAGTAAGGACCACTTAAACGTTTGGCCAGTGTCTATCACTACAGTCTATTGAAATAAATTAATTGACAACTTTTGCTTTAGTTTGCTGACAGCACTATTATCCTCCCTATCCAATCAACCCAGATTTCCACAAGTGTCCAAGTAGTAGGCTCAGTCTAGGGTTTATTTATGGACAGGCCTTTGGTATCACTTTATAGGAGAAGAACCAATGAACCCAGCAAGGAAAAATAACATCAACCGCCACCAGGAGCCAGGTCAGCCAGACAGAGGGAGAGAAGGGTAGAGGTGGCAACAGGAACAGGGTAGAGCCAGGGAGAGTTTGTGTTTCAAATCAAAGGAGCCTGTAGTGTGTCCATCCTTCCGTTGTTAATAAAGACTAAGAGTAAAAGGGGAGATTGGCAGGTGATTGAGCCACACAGCAGCAGCCCACAGTGGAGGCAGTGATTACCTGTCCGAGATGGAAAAGCCCATTCTTGGAGACAGCCTGTGTGTGGGACACAATTGATTTAGACAACAGGCATTAACTATCATTAGTGTCCATTTGTAGAGTAGACACTGGTTAACAGGGTGTGGGTGGTTTATGGAAATGTCTGAGATTTCAGTCTACTGTGAAGAAATATTAAGAAACACAATAAAACAAAAAAAGTTCAGCCCTTATAAATTGCAGGTGTACATGATTGGTGGTTTCTTACAATATGCAGGCCTAATATTTCACACTGACCCCACGCAAAGGTGTACAACAACAACAACCACACAAGTTAGTCACATGTCTATTCTGATCAACAGTAGGAAAGCAGTAAAAGCTGTGCAGGGAGTGAGTGGCCTCGGTTCCCACCACAGTTAACAGAACTGCAATTGAGTGGTGAAAGGTTACAAATGAGTCACAGAAAATAGAAGTGTTATTAATGCACAGGCACGTAGGACAGATACTGGTGAAGGCACATGTGCTCTCTCTCACACACCCACTCACACACACAGTTTAAACTTTGTTTTTCTTGGGAAAAGCCAGAGTCACTACTTTGTAGATAACTACAATATCTGTTTATGTTTCCCAAACCAATTAAAGAATTATTGTGTAAGATTTAATTCACTGCTGCATAACCAAGTAATTCAAAACAGTGAATGGTAAGCTTTAGTTGAACTCTGAAAGACCAACAAAAACAACCCGGAGCACAACAAGAGAAAGTATCATATCACCATGTAGTCTGCTCTAGCCTATTCTCTCACCAGTGATGAGTCACTATGAACAGTTACAGTCTTGACCTGGAAATCTCATTTGCTACCAGGCCTGGCCTTGCGCAAGTGCTAGCTTTTTGCTCTGTAGTTAGTATCCTGTACTACGGGCAGTAGCAGTAGTAGCCCATAGGATACCTGCACTCTAGGGAGCGTAGTACATGGCAGTTTTTTCATAACATTCTGTCCTCAACCATAACAAGCATTTTAAGTTATGGGTATGTGTATGAAGTGGGATATATCTGCAGAGTCATCACAGGGTCACAGCTGAGCCTGCAGCTGCCTCCTAGGGCCAGGTTACACCGAGAGGGGGAGGGTACCAGAGATGGAGAGGGAGAGAGCAAGAGAAGGAGAAGGGACGGAGAGTGAAAGTGGTAGAGAAGGTACAGTGTTAAGAACAAAAATATGGTGGGATGAAAGTAGGTAAATTGACAAAAATAAACAATGCTTAGCTATACTGCATTGATGTGGTTGGGCGGCACAGCTACATGAAGGACTGGAACAGTAAAGGATTGAGAGTTTATAGCAATGATATAGGTCAAAATGGATCAAGTCCAGGCTGGCACTATGGTGTGAAAAGGTTGTCTCACCTACTCAACAGTCTCCAAGTGGACACAGTTGAATTACAATGCCTTGCAACTTTGAGGGATCGGAGCTGGCAGAGAAAGCCCTTCACAACAATACCAATCTGAATCCCTCTCACAGGCAAGAGGACTAAAATAAAGATGGAGCCCCCCCATCTCAGGTAAATATAGCCAGCCCAGTGGCCTGCAAGAGCTCTTTGTGAATGGCAACTGGGGGGTCTAAGCAGGGCTGTGAAGAGGGCATGGCACGGCGGCATAACTGTCTGCAGCCAATCTAGCTGGCACACACACAAACACACACAAACACGCGTAGTATCACATGCAGGGCTTTTTAAAGGGGCACTCCGGCTACAGGGTACCAGCGGGGGAAGACCTGTCATTATAGTCTATATGAGGATTTCCCTCTTGCATGAGAAACAGGCTGCCCCGGGGTAACACAACACCACGTGTCTTAAAAGAGGGAAAGGAGGAAGTGTTTAAAATACACCTGATGTATGGTCTTAAGTGCTGTCAAAAATACTACAAAGACTATAGATGTAGTAGTGGGCTATGGCCAATGTTAGCGAGCCAATCACTTCATCAGTCTAATCTACTCTGACTTGTTTCTGTCTCTGAAGACTCGTTCTCTTCATCAGGCTCTTTCCAAAAAACAAATATTTGCTATCTTGTATGAAATAGCTAAAATACTTAAACTTCCCACTCTGACAATTAGACTAGTCTAACCTGAGAATCTAAGACCAGTCTAAGGCTTAGACTAGACTTAATCTTAAACTAAACTTTAACTAAGTTTATGCAACTGGACCCAGTTCTGTGACTCTGACGACAACAAAACCAGAGATATTTCACGAAATTAGAGTCCAACATTTGAGTTCAAGGTTGGCATTGCTCATCAAGCTGCGGAAATCCTGGTGGCATTCCTCAAGTGTCACTGGTTTACCAGAAATGCCATTCATATGATAAAAGCCCTGCATATCCACTTTAATGGTGCAGTCTTTGTGACACACAGGGTTTTGAAGCTTCGCAGAGACCAGTACATTGCTGCTGCTCAACAAAAGTCCTTAATGTTACAAATAAACAAATTATTACGGTTCACACTTTTGTTCTGTATTAGAAAAACAAGAACTGTGACTGCTTACAATATGTGGTGTGAAAGGTACAGGTTGTAAAAATAAAAAAAGCAGAAGGCAGGCAGAACATTAAAGTTCTTTTTTTAGATTATCCCTACAGCCTCCTGTCAGATAATTCTCCATAAGAAAGCACTAGGAATAATACTTACATAGCTGATGATGACACCGCCATAACACAAATCTCTACTATATATTACTGCTATTTACAGATGCAGCTTGAGATTTGAGTTTACTATACAAAATTAACCCCCCCCCCAAAATAACATGAACACATTCAGAAAACTGCCATGAAGGCAAATATCTAAAGTAAATTCATAATATGATAGTGATGCTTTGCAAGTGATGAATAAATATGGGATACTGGGAGTGGAGATTTTTTACTCTGAATGAGATAGAAAAACAGCTCGAGTCGTACATGAAAGGCAAAGAGACAGCTACATCAAAAGACTCCAGGCTTTCAGGAAATGTTGATACTGATAGCTTGTTAAACTTCTTGATCGTCATTTGGGCTGTAATGACATCTTAGTTCTTAATCACTCGCAGAGCAGCTGCGGGGATAGAGATCCATACCAGCCTAGAGCCAAAGAAGACATGCCGCCTGCCTGCTCTCAAAATCAACAACCACACTCGAAACAGACTAAAGATAGAAACAGCCAAGTCTGAAAGAGCACTGCCTGCAGTTAAGTGTATTACCAAAAGTTAGAGTCACACTCCAGTGAATCAGAAGGCAACAAGTGCATGAGGAGAAATTATCCATTTATCCTAAGCCTATTCCTGTTTTCCTTTCATGACTGTGAATTGGCTGATGTGTGTAAAAACCTCAAATGCCTGCGGTTGTGAAGTGAAAGAAAGCCGGTGTGTGGTTTAGCTTAGCAACTCCCGGTCTGGGCTTTTCACTTCCCAGAATGTCACCACCCTCTTCCTGCCCCCTCAGATAGTGGGTTCTCTACTCATCTGGGCTGGATTCAATAAGATGAAATACTAACCAGTTCACAGTTTAGATGTGAAATATTATAGAGACCCCACCAAGTTTCCATAAGTTATGTGGCAGAAAGTCCACTCTGCTTTCCTTCCATCTGTTATATTCTACAGCCCTACTGAATGCCCCCCCCCACCCCCTTCTTTGACCAAAGTAAATACGAGCCATCATGTACGCAGCCAAAAGCCCGACGAGAAACACTACCTTTTCCCTGTGTTTGCTTACCAGTCATTCTCAAATTGATTTCTTTAAAAATAATAAATCAAAATTATTGGTGCAACACTACATTTTATGAGGCCAACATAATCAGTTGAAGGAAACTTAAAACAAAGACCTTTTCACACATAGCTTTAGACCAAACCTTTAAGAGATAATAGTCCTACTAAAGTTTTCCATCAGTAATCTTTACCTTGGGATTATTCCTGGTCGAGTCATTGCCAAAGCTTACATCCTGATCTCCACCCCCGCCCGGGGTAAAATATATCTTGAAATGAGGCTGCCTTCTGGGAGTCTCCCCACCGATTTTAACAGTGCAACCTTTAGATCTGTCATTTGCTTCCATTCTCTGTGTCTCCGTCTCTGTTTGGTTCTCCTCTGTAGCTTGGTGATCTGCACCAGATCTCTTGTGTTGATTCTCCAGAGACAGCCTCTGTTGGGACAAGCTTCTCTCCAGGCGAATTTGAGGGTAACGCACCACACGGCCACCGTTGGAGCTGGCAAAGCCCGGATCAGTGAATTCTCCCAGGGATGAAGCAGCCTGTTGCCTCCCCTGGCTCTGATCCTGGCTCTGATTTTGCTGGAGCTGAAACACCAGTCTCTGTGTTCCACCATTAACGGCAGAGCCTCGGTCCAAGCTCTGCTGCTGAACAGACCAGCCAGTACCACCATAAGGGAGGATTCTGAAATGTTGGACGTCAGAACCATCAGGAGAGTTTCTCTGGATACAAATCCCACCAATACTGATACCAGGTTGGCCTCTGTTGCTCATAGAATGGCCATTGGAACCAATACTGAAGACCCTGCGTTTGGGCAGGTCCGCCTCTGTAGGATAACTTAGCGAGTTTAAAGTATCTGGGCTGTAGTACGGAGGAGGTGGCGGTCGTGGAAAGTCGGTTTGGACCAGTGGTTCGGTGTAGGCGGGAGCAGGTCCTGGAGGAGTGTAACAGGGTGGTGGGCCATCATCAGCGAGTCCACTTGAATCACTATTGCCTGGTCCATTGGAGCGCTGGAGGGAGATCTGCATAGATGAGCTCTTGGTGGGCCGCGGCTCAGCTGAGGGGGTGAGCTGGGGTATGAACATGGAGGAGCTGCGTTTAAGCAGAGGCTCCGAGCCCGGAGCCACAGAGCTAGGTGAGAAGCGTTGCACGGCTTGCTCCTGAGATGGCCTCGACACTGGAGGTGGCTGCATGCGGAATGACATGGCCACATCGTTGTCTCCCTGCTGCTCCGCGGAGTCTCCTTCCAGTACCTCCAGCTCCGGTGCTGTGTTACTGCGGCCTGAACCAAAGTAGAGACGCAGACGGTGGGACATTTTCACCTCGCGCCCTACAGCTCCCTTTCTCTCTCTCTCTGGCTGACTGTTTGGCTCTCTCCTCTGGCTCCCGTCTCTGTCTCTGAGTGTCGCCCACTTCTCTCCTTTGGCTGGCTAGCTGGCTGATCCCCTTTTTTCTTCCACACTCTCTCTCTCTCTCTCTCTCTCTCTCTCCCCCTCTCTCTCTCTCTCTCCCTCCCCCCTCCCTCCTTCCCCCTCTCCCTCTCCGAGTCTCTTCCACAACTTTCCCTCCTACAGTAAACTGTATGAAGGAAAGAAGAGCAGCAAACTCACACCACAAAAACAAAAGACACACTGCAAGAGAGCTAACAACTTAAGGCTACACACTCGAGAGTGGCAGAGTGGAGCCAAAAGAGAGAGAGCAAGGGTGAGGGGGAAAAAAGAGAGGGAGAAACAAAAAAAGAAGGATCCCTGTATGCCAAACTCTTAGCACTACCGAGCAATAGCGACAGACAGCAGAAATAGCCTGAGCCGAGTGACGGCCAGCATTCCTGGCATGATTGGATAAGAGCGGCCGGCGCTCCTGGTTTCCGAGGTGACAGTGGGCTGCTTGTCAGTCATGTGACTGCAAATGGCTTCACCACCTCCTATTGCAACCCCATGCTGCCCTCAAGTGCCAACTGTCCCCCACACACATCTTACCTACCAACCACCCCCCCCCACTCCACAATGTCTCTAACCGCCTGTATCACTGTCCCCTCACCTCTCATAAATGTCCGCTATCCCCTCCTCTTCCAGGCTATGCTCTCCCCTCCTCACTCCGAGTTCTAGACAGTCTGGTGGTTTTTAACCCCCATAACTCAACTTGACCTCCCACTTCATTCTCTTACCTAAAACTGCTCTGAGTTACAGGAGCCAAGTACTTGTAGAAGCACAGAACAATTCCCCAACGACCCAATTTCCCACTCACTAAAGATCATTAAAGTTTCATCTTATCTGAACATATAATTGGTGAACATCATCTCTCACCACCCCTCCCTCAATTGCTCTCCGCCCCCATACGGTCTCTTTTTAACTGTAACAACTCCGGGCCAAACTAACAGCACCCTCTCAGCTGCCCCTGATCTGCAAGGACACCAAGCCACGGCTCCAAGGGGAGGAAGAGAGAGGGAAGCTGTGAGGAAGAAAGAGGACAGGGGAGAGAGTACGGGGGAGTGGGAAAGGGTGAGACCAGGGTCTGAACACAGCTGGGACAGGCAGTAGAAGAACAGAACCATAAATCTGGGTGCAACACACATACACAAACACACATCCATACCCCCTAGCAACTGGTACATCGGTCACAATTAGAGAAGATGATTTCCTTCCTGAACTCCCTACTAATACCAAATATAGCCCAAAGTCCTACTAAAAACGCAAAATTCACCATCAAATCTCAGCCCTGTTACTTCCTGTAGTTTGGAAACACAACATAGAAGCATAAGGAAGTGGATGCTAAAAATGGACCAGAAAAAAAGGCAGCAGCAAAATGAAGAGCAGACTATCTGACAGATTGCAGCTTTGATAAGGCAAACCCCACAGTCATCTCAGGGGAAAGCAATCCAAGTCTTCTTCAAACAGAATAGACATGAGCTGTCTCCCATACACAGCCAAACACTTAACTGCCTGGTGGTTTTATAGGCCACTCTGCTTGCTTCCAAATATCACTGAAGATAAGACTCAGCTGTGATCATAGACTGCAATGCTGAACTCAAGCACACTTATGATGCTGCAGCCTTTGTAATCAGTTAGGCTACATTAGAGCACATGGTAAAACAAGATGCATTAGAGACACTTTAACATCCATATTGATCAAATACATCTGTGTCCAAAGTAACTACTGATACTGAAAGGTAGATCTGAATGAGTATGGACAAGCAATCAAGTATGACTGATTTATCTCCAGTATTGTCTCGGTTTAAACAAGCTTAATGTAATCCAAGATACACCATGGGTTCGCTGGGAAAATGTAGAACAGATTACATTTTTAGAACAGATTAAACTTTTGGATGATATGGATAGGTTTCACGGTTTATCGCCCCATCTTGAATTGAAAGGTAATTATATGGGTTTTCTCTGTATGAAACCTCTTCGTCTAAAGGCTAGCCATCATGACTCAACCAGTGCACAAATGAGAGAATGTGTAATACTGACATATAGCAAAGAGATTCCTCAGCCTATCAGAATTCAAACAAGTGAATAAATGGGGGTTTTAGGCTACTTGGCCGCATGTAACACTATGTTGCCCTGAGGCTAGACTTAGTGGGGGAGTGAATGGAGAGAATGGACAAAGCTTCTATGATAATGTGGCCTTTCAGAGGCGTATGGTCTCAAAAGTGGCTGCCTTGTTCGAACCTCCATGACTGCTAAGACCTATGATCCAGTCCTCAGTGTGTGTCAGCCCGTCTGTGTCAAAAAACAAGCTGCAGTAGTGACAACCCGGCCACTTATGGTGCACCACAGAGGGAAAGGGAAGAAAAAAAAAAGGAATGGTCAAGAAGAAAAAAAAGGAATGCTGTGGATTGTGGACAACAGGGCAACAAGGAGACAGGCAGCATCGACTGGAGGCAGTCTTTAATACATTTTGTTGACACTCAGTTTACTTGACATTTAGTTTATCTAGAGCATTAGTATACCTACAATTTCGTATTACTAAGCCATCATCTACCACAAATACCATAACACAAAGCTTAGTTTAACTTTTCAGCCATCCCTTCTGACAAATAAACCATAAATTAATGCACGCAGGAGGACCAGCAGCCCACTCAAAAGAAATATTGGCCAGTGGTGGGAGAGCTGCCTTGGCATGCACCTAGAGTCAGACAGGCAAGCACCTCCTCAGACATATAAGGAGACGACCAGGCTTGAGGCTGCCTGTGCTCTGCTCTCTTGTCTTGTCCTCTTCTATCCTGCGACACTAAGACTGCGCCAGGAGAGCTCCCACTGCGCTAAGGGAAAACCAGAGCTGCCCTTTTCCTAGAGAGCCAAACGCCAGCAGGTCCCCATCAACAGGGGAATGTAGAAGGTGCACAAACAACACACACCTATATGTAGCAATTGCATGAGTATATGAAACATGGACAGTGCACATAAAAAGTAACTGAGAGTTCATCATAATAGCCACACCTCTGCACTTAAACCCATCGGGGAAAGGAGAAAATTCAGTGTCTATCATATTACAAAGACGGGAAAGACACTTCCCAAACTGTTGGCCTCCCACGTTGTTCCTCCAACCACAAAAGCAGTAGCCCTGAACCTGTGAGACCCCAACCGAATCCGCCTTATCCAGCCAAGAACACCAGTTCTCTGTCGGGCTGCCTCCACTGTTTGTTATATCAAACATCAAACTGAACATCCAGAGTTACTGAATAGCCATTAGAAATAAATATCACCATTCATTATCCTACAACCCCCCTCCAGGGAAGTCTTTGCTTCCTCCACAGAACAATGTCTTAGGACGCCATGTCAATAACCATTTCACTTCAGTCTCCACTGTTTTAAGAGCACGGTTAGCCATGGTGGGGGAACCTTTATACCAGACAACTGGATGGATAGAGAGCATGGTAAATTGATTACCAAGGCCTACTTCTGCTTTTCTTTACTGTGGCATTTGACATTATGCAGAATTTAATCTAGTCGTCATGGCAACTGAAAGCCTACGACAGGCTTAATTTCACAAGTCTAGGAAACCAGTGTTCTCTTCCATGGTAGAAATCTGAGAAATTAGGATTTGAGCACCACAATGACATAAGGGGGGTGTAGGAGTTGTTAGTGGACCACAGTCTTAAAAGGCTTTTGTTTCTTTGAGAGAATACCTGCAGATAGATCTTCCCCACCAATGCATTTCCTTTGCTCAAAATCATAATACTGATGTAAGAGTCCGTAGCTAAAATCCTGTGAAATCAAATCTGGAAATGTGTCATAGAGTACACAAAAGGATTCCTGTGAAGAAATTAGGGTACAGATAAAGAGTCCATGCAATTCAGATATATCAGGTCTATGATGGCTTACAGTAATATCAGTTACACAGTTACATTGCATTTGGATTCTGTTACAGTCATTTTTTAGAACCTGAATCTTTAAGGAAACCAGGACCATTATCATCATTAAGGACCATTATCACCACAGTAGAACAAACAATACCAAATATGGCCAGAGATGTTATCAAGACAATGTCTACAACAAGAAGAAATAAATTATGTGAAATCAATGAAAAAAGCATGTTGCATTTGGTGTGTGGAATTAAATCAACTACAGTGAAAGACGTCAGAACACAACAGACCAAAATAAAAAGGTAAAATGTGATATCATAAGTTACACAAGGGGTAAAGGAGAAGAGATGACAAAGTGTGAATCTTACCAATCTGTTTTCATCAAACACCTCAAAGAGCAGTCTGTGATTCTGAGGACACACCTGTGTTGGCAATAAAATGACAGGGGTGATGTTAGAGCAGTCATCCAGTGGTGATGTAGAATATAAAGCCAACACTTTGTAGGTAACTGCCTAACTGTTTGCCTTTGGGTAACAATAATTCACAACTACCGAAATAGCGTGGCTAAAAAATAGTCAATCTCCTCCTTTAATCGTTACACTATACTGACTGAACTATGATTCTTCTATAAATAACCAGTAGGCAGTAATCATATGCGTGTGGCTTAGCTTGTAAACTTTAATATGGCCCGTTTGATTACAGCGGTGGAGGAGATGGGATTCAGTTCTCAGTTTAACTGCCACAAGAGATGAACAAGTCTAGCATGACAACTATAGAGTAAACAATATGTGCAGTAACAGTCTTTCTGGAGGATCTATATTGGGAAGAAAGGGAATTTGAGGCATATTGCAGTATAAAAAGTTATGCTTTTAAAACAGCACTCACTCTGAAGTAGAATTCCTCGTTCCATTTGGGATTGAGGGTCTGAAAAAGAAGACCAAGTATAGACATGGTTACACTAATAATTAATTAACCACTTACTGAAGCCTACTGAACATCATCACTCGTTTACAAAGAACAGAATTTGTTTGGGTTTTTTTTAAGATTTTTTTGGGGGGCATTTTTACCTTTATTAGATTGTTCAAAGTAGAGAGAGACTTGAAAGACTGGGAGAGACAGAGGAATGACATCCATCAAAAGGCCCTGGGCCAGATTCAAACTTAGACCTCTGAGCCACAAGGACGCGTCAGAAACTTATCCAAGAGGGAGTGAGAGAGGAGCGCCTGAGTGAGAAATTAGGCTTGATCTTGTGCTTCAATGATCCTCTTAAGTTGTTAGAGGAAGTTTGTAGCTTGCAACATGGCCCAATGATTGTCATTAGTCTCCAGATCAACAGCCATGAGGATTTCCACTGACTTGCTGGAGGGATCAACTCAATATGTGTCTGCAAAGCCTCTGTCCCTCTGCCTCTCTCTCACACATACCCAGTTTTATATTTTATTGGTCTGAGAACTATGTGACAGATCTCATTAAAATGCCTTTGGTTATTGAAATGAGGCAAACACCAGAATGTCAATGAAGCCTTAATTTCACAAGTCTCTCTGATTAATAAACACTTAATATTTTACCGCAGCGATAAAATAACGTCTCTGTTAAAATAACTTTGCTGCGATATCAGAGTTCCCACTGAACCCATTGCCCTTGACAAAAAAACAAAAATGTAATTTTAATGAAATATTCAAATTTTGACAATTTCTCCTTAATAAATAGCAAAAATATCCTGTATGCTATGCAAAATATCAACATTAGGTATGACTTTACAGCATGAGCCTGTGTACACACATAGTATGAGGTAGACCAAGCAGCTCAGGGTAGGTTTTACCAACTAATAACAGTCTCTGACCTGCTTTAGAATACAATGTGGGTTTTTTTCCAGTGCATCTTGCCATCAGCAACACTCTTAGCTTCGACAACAAAGATGCCGGCAGAGGTGGCCCACTTTAAAGACACAGACAGAGCCCATAGAAGAGCGTAGCAGTGATGCTTCCTTTTCTGCTCCACATAGCAGTGCATTGTCAGCTATTTATATCCTAGAAGGCAGGCATGGCCACTGGCAGCATATGTCTGCCTGCATGGAGGCCTGCGCTGCCTCACTCCAGCAGAGGATTGGCTGGCAACTAGCTGACCTAAACCACCGAGAAAGGAGGAATTTACAAAGACATATGAAGCTGCTTGCAGAGTCAAACTGATGTCTATCTGGCAAGCATATGCAGGTATTACACAACAGACAGCCACAGTACAACAGGCTACATTGCAGTGCTCTGATCATCCAAGCTTCATCTTTGCATGTTATATATTTCCACAGACCTAGGCCTAGCTTTGGCCTATGAATAAAATGCTGTGCAGAACCGTTTGAGTTCATTTTAAACCATGTCTAGTCCAAATCATTCCACAATGTTTGTACTGACAGTTATTTTCTAAATTACAGCCCCTCTGAAATTTAAAGCTATTTTTTCAGTGAAGGTTACACTGAATAACAAGAAACAGCTCCCCCTGGTGTGAACAGATTTCCCCCCAGAAACAGTCCATTGGGGGAAACAGAGCTCGGCCTATGTCTCCCTCTAGACTCAGATAGTCTCTCCTAAACAGACAAGGATGCACTGGATTCTGGTGCCTTCCACTGGTTTCCCTCCTTCACAGATGACATGGTTAAAAAACACAAAGCGGAGAATAGGAAGAGCTAGTCGTCTCAGGCCTGTGATTTACAAGGGGAGTGATCAAGGGCACATGTGAGTGACATTAAAGCCCTGTTGCAATGACTGTGCAGTAAGTGAGTGGCGTAGGTGTGGGAGGAGATTATTGTGGTGGGCAGGGATGACCCTTCTGATACAGTGCAAACAACAAAATACATCAGAGGTCATTATGTCTGAAGGAGACAGCCACAGGTCAAATTAGAATGATGTTAAGTCCATCTGCGTTTCTAATTGTTCTTGTAGAGCTAATGATGGAAGGAAACTCAACTGGCCAAAACTCCTCATGAGGGGAAAATTAACATTTGATAGCTGGACACAGGAAGGGAGCGGTAGTATGCTACAGATGAGCATGAGTCAAAGCCATTGTTTACCTTTGGACTTACCTTTTTAATGGTTTTCGTTTGGACTAAGGCGAGCTCTCTGTTTTCATCCGCAACATAGAGGGAAAGTTTGACGTAAGGATCGCTGCAGAAACAGACACAACAGAGAAACAAATCAGTGCTGTTTAAAGTGACTTTGAGCCTGTCACATTGCTTCATTTGTCACCACACGTCCAACATCAAATGTACAAATCTGCACCAAACACTCTCTTGCATGCACTGCACAAACTCCACCCAATAACATTATGTTTACTTTACAGAAGTCTTAAAAGGAAGACAGGGATCCCCATCTAGTGCTTAGTGTGCCTACCTAATGTACCTTAGTCCTATTCCCAATCTAACAATAAATTTAACATGGTCACAGGTAGTGCTAGGCTAGGCTCTGTCACCATGTCGGTTCCCAGACCTGAAACCTGAGCAGCAATGGACAACCCCGCAGAAAAAAACTGCTTGCATTAGGGTATTGTGAGATAAGGCTATAATGTCTTATTGACAAAGCATAGTGCTAAGAATAGAAAGAGCAAAACATTTTGAGGTGAGCAGGACAAATAGTAAGTAGAGTGCCTGTGACTGTGCCATTTAAAAATAGCCGACTGGTTTATCTGAAGGTGCTGACAGGGTAGAAATCTCTAGTGAGTTCTAGGTAGAGAGGAGGGCAGCACTATTCATTAGGCAGACCAAGTCCTCTGCTGCTCTCCCAATAGGCCACACTAGGTTCAGTGTCAGGTCATAACCTTCCCAAAGGAAGACTTCACACGTTCACAAATTTAATCTGGATAACCGACCACTTTCACAAATGCAATCTGTATCTATATGCTATCTGGATAATGAACAATCCAATCACACCATTTGCATTTATACCTGTATTTTTGTATGCGTTCTCGTTGTCTGCATTGTGCATTCTGTCTGCATTTTGATCAGATCTCATTTTTTGTGTCACTATGCAAAACAGGCAGCAGGTGGGGGGGAGGATTGTCAACAGAAATTAACATGGCGGATGTAGAGTCATTAGACGAGATATTATACAGCCTGGATTAACTTTTCATTTGCCCTGGGAAGGGTTGTCTTTTTCGATTCTTTCATAGTACACAACAACAACGACAAATAATGACAGGTTATTTATGCCTCATCAGTGTTTGCAAACTTTAGCTGCTGTGAAGGCTACTACAGCGACTCCTTCACTGTGGATGAGGATGAGGAGTGATGACTGGTGGGAGCGGATCATGCTGGAGTCCTGAATGGAGGGCAAACTTCAGTTTGAGTCAAGAAATTTCTACCGAGTGGGTGGTACTTTCTCACAAATGTGAACATACTGTACGGATTTCATTTACACCTGGCTGACTCTGGCTGAGATCCGATCTCAATCTCAATGTGAGCCAGACCACCTCCGAAGGTCTGGCAGATCCAATCACATCCCCATCGCAATATGTGCTCTGTGTGTTTACACCTTTTTTCCCTTATCCAGATAAGATATGCAGATACAGATCACATTTTAATATCAGGTGTAAATAGGGTCAAAGTTTCCCATTAAGTGAACTTATGCTACCCCAATTATGGACTACTTAATGTCACAGCCTTTATCTACTCCTCTAGTTAGGCTCCTGAAACAACTTCTCCTATCAAGACCAGAGACAAAACTGATTGTCTGTTAAAATTGTATTTTCTTGCCCCTGCATCCTTTTCCTTACATCCGCTACAAATTGTGTGGAGTTGGAGGGGCTTCTCTTACATTCCTTCTAAGAAAGCAGCTGAGAGGGAGCAAAGAAAGCAGACACAAGGAATGGGGAAAAAAGAGAACTGAGTTTCCTGTGCAGATGGAACCCCACAAAACTGCTCCTTGATTGCTAATTAACATCTCCAGGATCCCCACAGCCTCTAATTGTGTGTTGACGTGGTTCTGTGATGTGTTGTGACTAAACAAAAACAATGGGCCTACTGTATTTCAGCTACACTGAGACTCCTTCTTGTCTCCTTCCCTCTCTCAATAATAATCCTGCTGAGGGAGACAGACAGGCTACTTCAGGTCAAGCCTGGGAGATGAAAGCGAGCGTTCGTCACTGCATTCAAATAACTGTCAATGGATTCAAATGATAGTTTGGGCCACCGGTTGTTTGACAGGGCTCTAAAGTGCAACCCTTTTTTTAAAGAAATGCAAGTTCATATTTGACTTGGTCACATTTGTGCGAGTGGGGAGAAATGATTAATTTAAACAACTGTGTACAATCATTTTAACCTGTTCTTTATTTTATGTGTACTTTAATTAATTTATTTGTAGTCCATGTAGCCTATAGGCTAATCACTTTTGCTCATCTTGGCTTCCTCCATCCTGACTGACATACCATTAACACTGCATTTAAAAAAAGTCTAATTCTTCACAGTAACGGACAGTCACATGAATTTAAGTTCGTTTAACAACAAACGCATCGTCAGTGAAAAGATTAAGCGTTCTACAGCGGAGTACTTTGAGAGAGGAGAGAGAAAAGGAGACAGAGCCACCAAGTGGTGCTGATGATGCTGAGGAGGAGCAGGAACAACAGGAGGAGATAGCTGCAGGCGCTGTCACCAGGATGACAGCAGAAAAGATTTATATTTACATTTAAAAAATGCTAGGACCAAATCGCATGCTGGTGCCACCAACTGAATAAGTTGGTAACACCAATGCCACCAGTGGAAAAGCTCTGTTTGATTGCACAAGAGTTCTCCAAGTTTCTATCTATCAACACCTCAGGGGGACACCAACAAAAGACAAAACCTCAGGGTCCTTCAAAACGTCCAAAATAACAGAGCAGGACACTACAGAAGAAAGTAGAGTTGCAGAATAGAACAGTAACAGGAATGGGTCTGTCTGGAGCAAACACAAGAAAAGAACAAGCCTGCAGTGTTTGAGCATCTTATGAGGTGACAGACTGCCAAGTCAGCGCTCTCTCTCCGATGGTAGCTCGCCACACATTGAGACCTCATTCAGTGTTTCTTCATTACATTACAGCTTTCTCCTGAGCAGAGCCGAGCCAGCCTGCCAGTAGGGCGTCAGGATGCTAACACAGGCACTCTGGCATGTGAGTAGCACTCACACAGTGCTGAACATGTCAGGCTCTCAATCTCAGCTTTCTCACAGCTCAGATACAACACAGTACCACAGACAATGGTAATGCATCATGGGGATTGTAGTTCCAGACATGTATTAAAATTTGGGTGAGGGTTACACTAGTCTTAAGATGGTTTCAGCCAGATACCCACTACATTTAAATCACACTTCAATGAAAAAGAAACCCCTTTTCCATAACTCTACCCAGGAAAAAACCTCTGATTCTCTGTCTGATTGCATGTCAGCTATGTTCCAAATGGGCGTTGTCCCATCTAGACTATTCTTTGACCTTATCACGCACACAGTGTACTGTACCAACAGAGGTTTGAGGATGCTGGTAAGGATGCAATTAAAGAATGATGTTGGTAATGTGCAATCTCCAGTGAGGCAGCCTGTTCTGAGTATTTCCTGGTTAGGCCATTCCGGGAAGAAAACCCCTGCAGTGAAATCTGAAGACATTTAAGGAGGATCCAAAATAATCAATTTCTGTTATGATTAGGGCTGCAACTAACATCTAATTTGTTATCAATGAATCTATCCATTACTTAATATATAAATGGCTAAACGACAATCTCAATCTCAGTGAATAATTTACAATAGCAATTGAACATAACTGAACATTTCAAAATTCATGGACATAAATTTTCATGTGGAGTAAGTCAAGTACAACAAAACTATAGTTCAGCACAGTATAAAACAGAACCCAAATATGATACTGCATTACAAGTATGGCTAGCTATATTTGCATTACATTCAAATGTATAGATCTAGTCAGATATTTCAGCACACCTTTGTGGGCCAAAAAGATGACTATGAAGGCGGACTGAAAACTCAACACAGCCTTCTAAGAATTTGTACTCGAGGGAGAACCTGCTTTATCACTTTTTCAACAATGTATCTGAAAATAACATCACTGCAGACACTGACTAATGGTTGCAGCCCTCATTCTAATCTTCACTTCTGATGAGCTTGTTTTAAATTCTTTAGAGTAATACTCCCTACCTGTACCTCTACACCTCACTTGATTTATAAGATAGTGTTGAGCTTAAGCATGAAGTTAGGCCTTGGACTGTCAAAATGATGCATTTAGCCTGGACTAAGAAGGTAGTATTTTGCCATTTGTCACATGACCAGAGCAATAACTGATTAAGTGGTGATTGGTGGTCACTCAATGGCATATTATTCATGACTGACAGTGTTATTCTAGCAAGGCGGGTACAAAAAGGTAGGTAATTAAGATTCATCATGGGACATGAGTCACATTGCTTAGTCATGCAAAAAAAAACAAAAAAACGAAATGCAATCTTTAAATGAAACGCCACAGAGGGGCATTATGCAACATCACATAAATGTTCTGATAACAGTGGGTTACACTTCATCACAGAATCACCACTGGGGAAACAAGGGCAGCTTCACAGAATAGCCCTTTGATCAACGTAATGTTTGAAAGACCCTCTAAAGTTGAAGTTCAATATTTGCCGTATCTTAATAAATAGCAGCTATGTTTAATTATTAGTTGAACTCTTTTATCTGTAAAGACAAAAATGGGAAAGTAAGTGGGTTATGAGTGGGATAGTGAAGGCAACTAGGTAATCATTGATTAGCCTAAGTCTTGGAGTTCAAGGTCTTTGTTTATTCATAAAAAGAGTGACTTTGGAATGTAGTGAAAGTGCAAAACACCGTATTGGCCAAAGTTGAAAGGACAGACTGAAGGAGACCCTCTAAGTCAAGGCAGAAAGCTATAGGTAGGCCAAGGCTAACCGTTTCTCTGCTTGGTCCTACGTTGGGCATTTCTCACTTAAACGTCCCTGACAGATCATTCTCGTTAACCAAGTATTTTGAATTGAAAAGAAACGACCAGCACTCCAAGTGTATAGACTAATATGTCTTCATTTATTCTGAAAACACGGTAGTAGCAACAGATGAATGCATTTCAGCTGTGATGCTGATGATGGCTGATGATGGCTGATGGCTGAAATGCATTTCAGCTCCGATGCTGATGATGGCCGATGGCAACATTCGGCTGTTGCTACTACATGTTTTAAGAATAAATGAAGACATATTAGTCCATACACTTGTAGTGCTGGTCATTTCTTTTCAATTCTGTTCTGTTCTGTATCCGTTAGACCTTGTACTCAGTCTAAGATATATTCTTTGATATTTGAACTTTTTTGAGTTGTGCATGCTATTTCCTGGTCTCTAACCGAAGTATTTTGCCTAGCTAGATATTGTACGTTTCAAAAACTGTATGGCTGGAGCCCAGCAAAAATGTCATATTTAAAGAGCCAACACCAACCAAAGTATTACCTAGCCCAAGGCCTAGCTTGGCTAAACAAAGTGCAATGTCAACCCTGACCTTAGCTGCGTCCACAACCAGTGAACTGAAGGGGCCTACAAAGCATTCTCACAATGATGAAGTGAGCAACAGTGTAATGACAGAGATGCTTCTGATAAAAAGATCATGTTCTGGTGTGTCACAAAATGCTCACCTGGCTCCAATGATGTCTTTCTTCGCCAGGTCGATTCCAGCAATGACCTTAACCCGCAGCACCCTCGTTTCATGCTGGAGAAGAAAGAGATGATGGATCGAGATATTTGATCAAACTCATGGAAAAATGATCTCATAACCAAGCCACTTCAAACATCTGAAACTGTTGGCAGCACTGACCTGCATTTTATAAGTTAATAACCCTGACCTAAATAGGATTGAGTGGTATTTCAAAGGCTTTCAGGACTAGCTTATTGCTGAGGGTTGCTGAGTGATCACAATATTCATGACTTAACAGAGGAGATAAGACAAAACTCTATTAAACTACTGCAGAAAAATATATATATAAAAAAAAATATATAAAATATAAAAAATATATACGCAATGCAGGATTGGCTCATTAGTCTCTCTAGGAATGTTTCCTTACGTCTTATGACCCTAATGTTACTCTGTGTGCATGCACACATTTTCTTCCAACAGCACCTCCTGCAGAGGAAACCTACTGCATGTTGTAGTCAACCTCGACCTACCTCACACCATGCTCCGTTTACTGGTTCACACCCACTTTTCCCTACTACACTGCAACTTGAAATGCGCGTTAAAAGAAAATCGATGACGTGCTGCTTCCCAGTAGGTAGGCTAAGTAATGTTTATGCCATATACATAATGGCTGACAACAAATTCTGTCACAGCTTTAATTATGATAAGTGCTGGAGAATGGGGGAGGGAGGGGGAGCCCAGGCCTACCCAGCTGTTACCTAAGGCCACGGCCTTGTTCAGAGGGGTGTAACATTACTGAATGTTTACATCGCTCTCACAGGAAGCTTATTGTCTTATGGAATGTGGGCCTATATTGTCTTAGAAACTTGAGTCGAGCTCCGGTTTTATGTCTGTAACACAGTGAATGTTAGCCAAAAACTAGCCAACCCTTCCCAAAGTCCCTTGTGTTGCAGCGTGTGGAATGCTGTTATAATCATGCCTTTTAGCTCTCCCTCCCATAATGACAGACTGACAGACAGGGTTCACAGTGGGAGTCAAGGAGGAACTTAGTCAAGATACCAAAACAGATACAACTGCCTTGGTACCTGGCTATCTCAGTTTCATTACTCTTACCCTGTGACATAAGGTATACCACTGACTGTTATGATCCTAATACTAAAAAAACATAAAGTGTTTCAGTCAATATACCAAATTTTAGAATTAACCAATGCAATATCACCAAGACATAGATCCACTATATCAACTTAAAGATAACTGTGTATTTGACTAAAATAGCAACCTGACCAAGGCTACACTAGCCTATATTTTGAGAGTCAACATAATACACCTAATACCTAATCCTTTGCACAGTATAATGAGTTGACTGAGGCTAATCTTATATGCATCCTAGTGAAAAAGTGACTCTTTTCCTTTTGTCTACTGCTGTAAACAGACAGCTCAACAGTAAGAGACACGCCCCCTACTCTCCTGTAAGAAATCAGAAAGAACATCTAAGAGTATTATTTTTATTCATCCATCTGGATCATCCCAAAAAAATCTGTAGTCTTATTATTCCTTACTGCACCAGTAATGTCTACTAGGCAGTTTGCTGATGTGACTAGAGGAGACACCCTGCAGTCACAATGATGATAAAGGCCAGATGATCAATTAGCAAATCATTCTATTTTTTAATTAGTAATCTCCTCATGTCTAATTCGTGATTCATAATCTGTAAAACAACATTTTTATGCTAACACTGATTTATAGGCTGCTTAACGTTAATTCCTCGATGGGTGTCAAAGGCAAGAGAGTTCACCGCATAGGAGTGGATATAACGAGCTCCTTTGGCAATGGCAGATGAACATGCCATGGCTCAACTCTTCAAACTCGTTTTGTGGTCAACTAGCCATCACCAGCTCTGAACACTGACAACAGATGGTGTTAAAATCTGAACAGACAGAGTGGCTAACTGGTAATGCAGCCATGCATTTTCTACACAGATTGCACAATATAATCTAACCTGCGCATCTAGGCTCCAAAACAGCACTTTGAGGCGCTGGTCAAGCTACAGTTCGTTAATATATAATTTTTATTTAAAATTTTAAGATTGTTCGATCGTACTCTACTGTCGTGTAATTTCTAGACTGTAAAGCCATAGTGTGCGGTAATCATGAAATAAATGAAATAAAGGTCTGTAAACTAATGCCATGGACATGTAGACAGGGAGCAGGAAATTGACAGCTGACTTTCTATGGAATGTAGGACTTGTTAGCTTGATTATCCAGCTAATGTTAACGTTAGCTATATGTGGCTGATTGGCTGTATTGAACCCCCTGTTACAGAAACCTATCAGTCTTTGCTAGCTACATAACAAAGCTCCATTGAAATTACAGCTTACCTCATCTTCTGAAAGTCCATATATTGGTTCGAAATTCGTAGCCATATAGCCTACGGTCCACACTCTACACACACAAAAAACAAGCCGCCTGGCAAAGCTAGCTAGCTAGCCTTGAACAATAAAGTCCCCTTTTCTCTCTGCCGTGCGGTGGTGGTGAGTCCAGAGTAAGAGCAAATCCTGGGCACGGCACGGTGGTTTCGTTTGCAGCAAAATAACGTAATCCTCGCCAGCGTGGTCTGACGAGTCTACAACTTGGCAATTAAAACTATGCCTAAAATGTTTCGAGGCAGCTCGCTTTTGTCAACTCCGAGCTTATCCCCAGAAACGGTGTGACAGTTGACTTCCTCTAACCGGCTGAGCCAATCGCATGACAGTATATCTGATTGATGATAACTGTGACCAACCAAGTGGATCGTGGATTCCTCCAAGCCCCACACCGGCCAATAAAACAGGCAGAGGGCGTGGAGCTGGAGTATGTGTGTTTTTTTTTCTTCTTCAGGGTGTGCGGGGCCTGTCTCACGAAGCAAGTTCAACACAGGCAGGGTATCTTTGCGATAACTGGATACACAAAACCTAACAATGTCAATCCTAGCTAATAAATCTCACTAACGGCGGTTATCAGCTCGCTCTGTCAACCCAGGATTTTCCAATCCTGCTATGAGCGCGTTCACATGAAAGGGGCGGGGTTTGTACCAAATAGCCAATCACATGCAACACGGACTCATCCAGAGTGCAGCCCATTTAATGATAAAATATCAGATTAAACTATTGATCACCGTGGAAATTAGGTCGTTGCAGTAGCA
Organism: Centroberyx affinis; assembly: GCF_046629955.1. Classification (NCBI taxonomy): domain Eukaryota; kingdom Metazoa; phylum Chordata; class Actinopteri; order Beryciformes; family Berycidae; genus Centroberyx; species Centroberyx affinis. The sequence continues at coordinate 2,746 of NW_027280178.1, read as the reverse complement.
AAAGTAATATGACTCGAAGGGAATATAATACACAACACAACTAGACTATTAAAATAAGCAATAACACAGTAGAAAATAATAAAATAATCAAACAATAAAAGCAATGGATTATAAATAATTGTGGGGTTATGTAAACATATGCTGCCGGCAAAACAGTATTAGGCCTAGAGTGTAAAAGTGGAAAGTATGGGAAACAATTTGGATTACTAGATTTCTATTCTTATCTCATTAACAAACTATTATAATAAATAAATATGAGCAATAAAAACACTGTAGCAGTGAAAAGTAACACTGTTTCTGCTGCCAAGGCTGAAGGTAAATTGCGGATAGTGTGACTGTGTAAGTAAACAGGCTTATCACTGCCCCTTCATTAACATACTTCTCACTGATACAATATTGTGTGTGTAATCACATTGAGGCTTTGAAAAGATGTAATATTCAAAAAGTCTGCCTCATGGGCTGTGGTGTTGGGAATATAGGCGCATTTTATTGCACCAATCACTCTCGTGAGTCCTATGAAGGAATTTTATCGCACTTAATATGCAACAGTAAATTTAATTAATTATTAATTGACTAGTCAAGGAATGTACCATACCTGCTATTTGATAAAAACCCTCTTTTATAGCCAGAGTGGCCTGGGAACACTCTAAATATGTATTATATCTATTATTATTATTATTATAATTATCATTATTATTATCATTATTATTACTATTGTTGTATCTGATATTATAAATCATCAGGGAAAGCGAAAGTGTTCTGTCGGTATCTAAACACTGCCAAGAGCCCTTGTGTTAATTCAGTAGTATCTCCCTGTGCAGTTCTGTTTATTGCTTGTATCATTCATTTGAATGCAATTGTATTGGTCAATGTTTTTGTTCATATCGGGTTTGGTAAATTGAATTTTTCCAGGGAAGGTTAGGCCTATTAAAAAAAAACCCTCCAGGGATCCTGTAGGTGTGGTGATATCATTTTCCCAGTCAGCTGATTGGTGAGGAGGCGGGCCTCGTTTGGCCTGAGCTGAACCTGATAGGGAGCAGGTTAGTTACCATGGTGATCACCCGCTGTAAAGTGAGACACCTTCATGACACAGAAAACTCATCAGGGTTGAGGCCAAAGTTAGCTCTCTAACCCACTCGCCTGGTGAGACAGGCCCTGAGGCCAAACCGTCTCTCTGCCACTCTGGTGACCAACCAGTTTGCTTTGCTTGTCCTGTAGCGCCGCCCATAGACTACTATACTATAGAAAACGAGCAAACCTACCGGAGTGAAATGTGCTGCACAGCTTTCCTTGGAGTTACACCAAAATGTAGGCTACCTTACAAAGATTTAAAAGGAACAAAACTAGAAATAGATATTTTATAGATTTCCCCACAGGAGATTAATAAAGTGATATAACCTAAAGAAATTAAGAAATTAGTATACAATAAATACATAACAATATAATAACCTATAATATAAATAAATAAATATAATAACATAAATAAACATACAGATGAGTTAGTTTCAAGGTCACGGTTCTTTCTTTCTTTCTTTCTTTCTTTCTTTCTTCCTTCCTTTCTTTCTTTCTTTCTTTCTTTCTTTCTGTCAATCGGTGTCAGACAAGAACTATAATAGCCCTATAAATCCCCCTCAGGTAGCCTAATATGACGTCAACAGCAATGGTAGTTCTTCAAACTGTACTGTAATTGTACCTTCACCCATACAGAGACCGAGTTTTGCTTGGTTAACACAAATGGATTCACCTAATCAGTTTCCAAGGAGCACCGCTAGATGTCACTACACAGTCATAACTGATTCAATATGACATTTCAGTTGCCCAGCCGCTGCAGTGCATGCTACACATTGATGAGACACATTCACAAAGAAAATGTAATGCAGACACAACTTGATATGCTGATGTGTAAACGGTAGGCCTGCTGGTTAACTGAGGAGGAAGCCTGGCTGGGAACAGATCAGATCCACTTCACCCCTGGATGAATCTGTTTTAGAGACTGAATGAACAATAATGAACGCTGACATGGGCCTACATACATGCACAAAAAACAAAAACACAAACATGCAAAACACATCCAACATAGGCTACAGATACGCATGCACAATAAAATGTGTTTATCATTAATGCTAAGATAAATGATGAAAAATGCATTGTAATAATAGGCCTAATGCACAATAATAGTTCATCAATAGAGCATCAACCACAAATTATTAAATGTGTTTCTGAATTGCACAGTAGCTTCACTCATTCACCATGGATATGTCATATAATGGGACTTTTAAATCAATCTGAGGAGCAGATGGCCACATTATATAACATTATTGCTTCTAAGTAGAGCTGAAAGGGGGAGGGGCAGAGATTTCCCAAGCCACCCTTGACACAAAGCCATCCTTTCAACTAAATGCTTGTTTGCTGCGCTGAATTTTCTCTTCAACTCCTTAATCCCACATGCAAAAACTATAGATTAATGAGATTAAATGAGTGACATACTGTACATTGATGTTTTCAAACAATCAGATCTCAAAATATTCTCTAAAATGAAGGAATTTCCGTTCCAAATAATGTGTTGCAGTGTTAGGTTGCATGAAAACATGATCAAAATGTTGTTCTGGCAAAATAAATTATGAGAGATTGGTTTTGCTATTCACTTTACAGGCAACCATCATACACAGTCACAGATATCACCACTGAAAACTGATGTCTCTTAGACTAGTTCACTTTTATGGCAATTTTATGGCTCATTTTTGTC